>NW_028172929.1:0-56171 GCF_963971535.1 Notolepis coatsorum | reverse complement strand
ACGAGAGCAATTTGTGTTTTTCCCAGTCTGCTCCATGGTGGAACGGGTTCGTGTTGTTCTCTGGTTCTGGCTGAATGCCCCCTCCTTGTATGTCTATGCGTGTCTCTGTGTCCCACAGACACTGAGAGATGGTGTGTGTGTGTTTCTGCATTGAGAACACGATGGCAGCAGTGTGCGCAGAATGGACAACGAGTGGCGCGCTGTGGGTGCATGCAGTGAAATGTGTGTGTGTGTGTGTGTGTGTGTGTGTGTGTGTGTGTGTGTGTGTGTGTGTGTGTGTGTGTGTGTGTGTGTGTGTGTGTGTGTGTGTGTGTGTGTGTGTGTGTGTGTGTGTGTGTGTGTGGTGTAGTGTGTAGTGTGCATAATATGGATGTACTATAGGGTTCGAAAAATACTCATCACGTAATGGATTTGCATCCAACAGTTTCACAGGACCTTTCTTGAGGAGAGTCAAGTGGCTTAATATGTTACTTTCGTAATAACGTCGAACAGTTTCTTTTTTTTTATCAACTTTTTTCTCCCCATTTTTCTATTTTTCTCCCATCCCAATTTCGTATTATCCAATTATTCCCTCCCCTGTCTCGAACGTTGCTAGACCATGCCTCCCACTGGTCGGCTGCAATGTGGACCAAGCCTTGCATCACGTGTCCCTTCCGGTACACGAGGAGGTAGCCGTCGCATCTTTTCACCTGTACAGCGCGATCTCTCAGTGGCGAGGAGTAACGCGTGGGAGGCTCATGCTGCCCCTGATACTTCCTGATTCTGCTGTACAGGTGCACCAACCGACCTGTAGGAGTCGCTGTCCACAACGTCCGATCCCCACTCACGGCTTTCCCACCCCCTAATACTGCCAATTGTATTAGTATGAACGACCAGCCAAGCCGGAAGCAACGCCGAGAGCTGGGCTCGAACCCAGCATATCCTGCGTTAGTGGCGAGCGCCTGGCCCACTGCGCCACTTAGCCGCCCCAACGTTGAACAATTTCATTAATAGTCTATTTTGTCACTCACTGCTCAGAAAGAAAATGCCGCTAAGAGGCCAAGTAGGCTCCTAATTGTGACACGTTCAAAAGAAAACCCTGGTGACGTCAAGATGCAAAAATAGAGTGACAAACGATTCTATTGAAATGAGAAACGAAAAACGTAATGATATGACCTGACGTGGAGTGATAACGGTGAAACCGTGATGACGACTGATAACATTGATCCCGACCCTACTTGGTGACCCTACTTGGCCTATTACGTGCTTCCAATTTTGGGTTATAAGTCCAAACAGCCAATGAGCGTCAGTTTCTAAAAAGTTACCACCTCTGGTTTCGCCTCCTGGTGACCGGACCAATCACCTCTGACGGTGAAAATGATTGACCGCTTTTGTAGCCAATGAAATTCTGGAAATGACGATATCTTACGTGAGGGATATTTCCCGGGATATATATATATATATATATATTAGGGATGTCCGATATTATCGGCCTACCGATTAGGGCTGCAACGATTAGTCGACATAATCGACGACGTCGATTATAAAAAATCGTCGACGAGAAATTGTTGCGTCGATTAGTCATTAAATTTTTTTTTTTTTTTTTTTGTGCACTACCTATCTTTGTGAGAGTGGCTTCTCAGGGTTCCAGACAACATCATAACATGATGATCCCATAGCAAATTTTGGACATTGAAAACATTGTTCCCCTGCAGGAGATGATGATCAGACTAGACACACAATACATTACACACGCACTCCTCTCACTCACACACAGCGATCAGAGTAAGACACACACATACACACTCCTCTCACTCACACACAGCGATCAGAGTAAGACACACACACATACACACTCCTCTCACTCACACACAGCGATCAGAGTAAGACACACACACATTCACACTCCTCTCTCTCACACACAGCGATCAGAGTAAGACACACACATTCACACTCCTCTCACTCACACACAGCGATCAGAGTAAGACACACACACATACACAAATTACACAGTACACACCTCTCACTCACACAGCGATCAGAGTAAGACACACACACAAATTACACAGTACACACACTCCTCTCACTCACACAGCGATCAGAGTAAGACACGCACACAAATTACACAGTACACACACTCCTCTCACTCACACAGCGATCAGAGTAAGACACACACACATACACACACACACGGACTCCTCTCACACACAGCAAACAAAAGTTATTTAAAGTACACTTCCACTTTAATTTGTATTATTTAATTTATTTATCTTGTTATGAGTGATTGCTGTATTGTTCTTCAAATACATTTTCATTTAAAGTGGCTTAAAGATCCAAATTCAAATGTTTCATGAGTCATTATTTTAATTTGCTATGGGATCATCATGTTATGATGTTGTAGTTTGGTCCTGACAAGAGTCTCAAAGTCTGGGGTGATGGTAGACAAGCAACTCTGAGGTCATGCTCAATGTCCAATCTGTTCCTCTGCTCTGTCTTCAGCTGGACCAGAGCTGAGAAGCCACTTTCACAAAGATAGGTAATAAAAAAAAAAAAAAAAAATCCTTTTTTTTTTTTTGTTGTTGTTTACATTGGTTTTCGATTAGTCGACTAATCGAAAAAATAATCGGCAGATTAGTCGACTACCAAATTAGTCATTAGTTGCAGCCCTACTACCGATATTATCGGCCGATATCGGCATTAAAATGTGATATCGGAAAATATCGGTATCGGTTTTCAATTTTTTTTTTTTTTTTTTTTTACATTTCTATAACCTTTATTTACCCAGGCAAGCAAGTAAGAACAAATTCTGATTTTATTTATTGTCAAAAGTATGCATAATGTTGTGTTAATTCCACAACAAGAGATATGTAATGTTAATTACCTGAAATTATTCAATTATTCAATGCATATATCGGTTGATATCGGTATCAGAAATTAAGAGTTGGACAATATCGGTATATCGGTATCGGTAAAAAAGCCAATATCGAGCATCCCTAATATATATATATGTTTTTTTCTCTGGCGAAAGAAGAAGACTTGTTCGACATCTCCTGCGCGTGCCAATGCATTGGTGCCAATGGCCATTTTGGATAAACATAGTAACATACCTATACATACCATTAGAAAAACATGTGTAAAACACAAATGTTCTGTGGTATTGTTATCAACTTTGGACCTGTACTAGATAAGACTTCAGGCTATGGACCCATTGTGTTTTCCACCTAATACCTCTCAGCTGGAACTCTTTTGCAGCTATCTATAATTCAGACGTAAGTAAAAAGAAAAAAAATTGTGATTCACTCATGCATGTTCTATAAATAGTTCAAGAATAGCTTTCCAATTACTTTGGGTATGCAATCGACAGGCGTTTTATGCTAAATTTGCTGTTAACAATACAATTGTTCCACAAATTCTTTTTAAAGGAAAATTATTCTATGTAACACCCACATCCCCCAACACTGATTGTCAGAGCTCAGCCTAAATTCTAACAGACAGGCATGAAATCGTCACTGCGCCCCATTACACCTTCTCAACCAGCGATCCAATGCAATCAATCCAGCACTATTACGGCGTAGTGGAAATAGTTGTTTGGGGGAATATTCCTGTGGTAATAACATTTAATAAATTAGGATTCCCCCCGTCTGTACCTCCCCTCCCCACTCCCCCATGCTGCTATGACACCTGAATTTCAAGTACAGAGCTGTGTGTAACAAACAAGTACATAGGCTGTGTGTAACAAACAAGTACAGAGCTGTGTGTAACAAACAAGTACAGAGCTGTGTGTAACAAACAAGTACAGAGCTGTGTGTAACAAACAAGTACAGAGCTGTGTGTAACAAACAAGTACAGAGCTGTGTGTAACAAACAAGTACAGAGCTGTGTGTAACAAACAAGTACAGAGCTGTGTGTAACAAACTAAAAAAAAATCCAGAATCCCCAGCGGCTCTCCTGCATAATTGTCTCCCAAGATATTAGTTTTTCCCTCTGACCTCGGAGAACTATATTTGCCATATTTCATCCCACCCACTCTCACTGCTGTAGTACCACAGTATGTCTGGTTACTGAACCTTGTGGCAAAGAAGCTAGAATAGTGTTCAGTTTGAGATTTTAGTTCAACTGACAGCAGAAAGGATGATGATGTGTTTATGGAATGACGTTATGAATGCTGATTTGGTGTGTGTACGGCAGGGTGGCATCAGCCCGAGATCTTCCAGATGACCGCAGCGCATCTGAATAGCTGTCAAGATGCTGCTTAAAAAGGAGGAGGAGTAACACGATTGGAAGATGGGAGAAAGGTAAGATGACGTAATTGGCTGGAGGCAGGCTGATAGGCTCAACCAGAGGAGGGACGGCGTGAATACTCTTAGGCCGGGAGGCAGGTCCACCCCTCAGGATGTTTTTTGCTACCTTTTTTTCATTATTATTTCCAGTTATCCCATACCTTGGGCCATCACAAGTTGATAATGACCACCCGCAAATCAGCCCCGTTTGGCCTCAGGGGCCAAAAAACTATTTTTTTGGGAAAAGCTTCTGGCGAAATTATGTAATTTCAAATATGAGGGTACTGCAACTGCATAAATGGTCAAATAAGTCTGAAACCTTGCATGGTGTATCCTGACACATAGGGGAAAAGTATCAGAATAATACTCTGGGCCTTACTACCTTTCTATTGTCAAATATCACCCTCAGAATACCCCAAAAGACAAAAAACATTCTGTCCGCCTGACAAATTGTCATCAAAAGTGATCATTTTCAAGTATTTTATTATACATGTTGCTGCCTCACATGGATATAAAAACGTCCCACATTTATAAGCTTCAATTTAAGTCCAAGATGACCTTTCTATCTAGAATAGTACACCTGCTATGACCAAAGTTCTCCATTGTACCTCAAATCGAGAAAATGGAACATATTTCTTCTTTTTTTCTCCCTTTTTTTTATATCTAAAAAATATATTAAACAAGATTTGAGACTTAAGTAATGTAATGCTATACTATCTGAAGTTAATTACATGAAAAGTGAACAATGTTACGCCCCCTGTTGGATCGGGGTATCACAGTGCAACATAAAGCACTATCCCCAGGCCATCAGGCTGCTCAACGAACAATAAACACTATGCAACAACCATCAAATGCACACAGCACACACGCGCACACTCACTTTAAACAAACAACACACTGCAGCACCCACTCTCCACACTTTAGATCACCTAAACACACTTTATATTTATTGGTAAAGGATTTGTACTACAACTCGTACACCTTACTGTAAATTGTACCTAAATTGTACCTCATCCCATTTCTGCTTTGCACTATATAGTATTGTATATTAGTACATTGCATAGTATATTGTATATTGTATGGTAACTCAGTTACTTCTATTCTGCATCGAACATTGTACATATGTCTATACTGAACACTGTGACTTCTATTTTTACTTCTATTACATGCTATACTATTTTATTTCATACTTATCTTGTCTAGCAGTCTCTGGAGCGTAACAGTAGGAAGCATTTTGTATAAAAGTATTCTGTACTTCTGTATGACAACTATTAAAGAAACTTGAAACGAAAGCAGTGCTGACCGGGTTACACACACCAACCAACCAAAACCCTAACCCTGTTTCATGTCACATGTCAGTTATTCAGCAAAGACAATTTTGGGTAAGTTGATCTATTTTTCTGGCTGTAGGAAGAGATTGACTGTCCAATATTTTTTTACGTGAAAGGTGGCAACTCTACTTCTAGAGTGATAACATTAACGTTAGCTTTTAGATTGTTAGCTAATATAGCCAGCCCAATGTAGCTAGCTAGTGAGAGTAGAAGTGGGAGAGAAATTATGAAATTGTAATTATTAAGAAAATAAATTATAATTATTAGCAACTATACTTCTAGAGTGATAACATTAGCTAGTTAGCTTGTAGATTGTTAGCTGCCAGCCCAATGTAGCTAGCTATATGAGAGCAGGAATGGGAGACTAGTGAGAGCAGAAGTGGGATATAAATTATGGTGTGTGTGTGTGTGGTTACCGGGTTTTCTGTGACTGAACCCTCCTTTGCTCAATCTGTTTTATGTTGCACTGTGATACCCCGGTCCACCAGGGGGCGTAACATTGTTAACTTTTGGGCGGCTACGTGGCGTAGTGGGCAAGGCGCTCGCCACGAATGACGGAGACGCTGGGCTTGCCTGTTCGAGCCCAGCGCTCCACATTGCTTTCAGTTTAGCTGGTCGTTCATACTAATACACATTGGCCGTATTAGGCGGTGGGAAACTGATGGGTGGGGATCGGGCGTTGTGGACAGCGACTCCTACAGGTCGGTTGGTGCGCCTGCGCAGTAGAATCAGGAAGTGTCGGGGGCAGCGTGAGCCTCCCACGCGTTACTCCTCGCCACTGAGAGATCGAGCTGCGCAGGTGAAAAGATGCGACTGCTGTTACCTCGAGTACCGGAGGGGACTTGTGCTGATTGATTGATTGATTGAAAACTTTATTAACAGATTGCAGAATGGGTACAATACAGTACAGCTCAATACACACAATTGTTAAGGGGATGCAGACCAGAGAAAGACTTTCGTCTTGTTTACACCAGGGTCCCCCATTTTCAATTCATCAGGACATATATGACATACATGACATACAGATAGTCAGTACTGCTACATCTATACATTTATGACATACCAGATTTGCAAATACAGTACTGTTTGTGATACAGAAGGAGTCAAGAAAAGGGAGTATATACATTTGACGTAGAAACTGTACATTGGAGGAGGTTGGGTGGGGGGGGGTTGGGTACACTGGGATATTGACAACCATACTGGGTACTTTACATTGGAGGTGGTTGGGGGATCTTCCAGTATGTATGACTTAGTCCACATTGCAGCCGGCTTGTGGGAGGCAAGAAACAGCGTTCGTGACAGGGGAGGGTTGAATTGGATGATACGAAATTGGGATGGGAGAAAATATAGAAAAATGGGAGAAAAAGTGGATAAAAAAAAATTGTTAACTTTTCATGTAATTAACTCCAGATAGTATAGCATTACATTACTTAAGTCTCAACTCTTGTTTAACACTTTAATCGCCATGGGTTAAATTCATAATTTACCATCCCTCGCCAGCTCTATTTGTCTATGGAGAAGTTCCCCTTCTTTGCAGGGCTATAACTTTTTAAATTCTATTGCTAAATTGACATTATTATGGCCCATTCAATGTCCTATATGTATTGTTCAGGGTGTAGCAACGTTAAACTTTTTCATTCACATATTCATACTAAAATATGGTCTAAAGTATAAGTATGTTTTTATCGTTTTCTGCAGCTTTCTTCAGAACGTGATTTATAGCCCTAAATGCATTATATTGATGATCAAATACAGTTGATGCGAGATAAAAAATGTCAACTGGACGTGGTTCTAGAAGTTTCTACGCATCATCTGATGATGACCGGATGGGCGGGGGATCGTTTATAATTCCGTGGGCAGCGTTAGATGATTCATCTAGTGTGGGTCATATGTTCATCAGATCAGTTAGTATAGAAGACGTTAGAATATAACGCTGAATCTTACCGTGGCTTCCTCGCGCCGCTGGCCGATGAGCGTGGAACAGAATTGTTTCTATTATGGGATGGAGAAATGCCCGATCCATTTCCAGGTTGTATAATAGTATATACGTCCAAATCATGTTGTTTTTTCGAGTTATTTGCACCGATCGATGTTCACTGTGTCAATACGGAGTCTCTCCAACGATAGCGAGTGCCCGGACCACATATGGATGAGCACTACCGGTTCAAAGGTTAATTTCCGGCTGGCGATCTGCCGATCGGCCACCAGATGGCGCTCTTGAACCGCTAGAGAGTTGAGTGGAGCTTTGCAATGTGTCTCAGGGCTCCGGAAAGGAAATATGATTTCGATGACAGATTTTTGAAATATTGACATCAAAGACGAGTTACGGCGTCTTCGGCAGAATGAGCATGGCTAGGAATGACGTGTAAACTCGTCCACGGCGATCATAGTGTTAATATATTTTTTAGATATAAAAAATAAGGGAGAAAAAAAAGAGAAGAAATATGTTCTATTTTCTCGATTTGAGGTACAATGGAGAACCTTGGTCATAGCAGGTGTAATATTCTAGATAGAAAGGTCATCTTGGACTTAAATTGAAGCTTATAAATGTGGGACGTTTTTATATCCATGTGAAGCAGCAACATGTATAATAAAATACTTGAAAATTATCACTTTTGATGACAATTTGTCAGGCGGACAGACGTTTTTTTGTCTTTTGGGGTATTCTGAGGGTGATATTTGACAATAGAAATGTAGTAAGCCCCAGAGTATTATTCTGATACTTTTCCCCTATGTGTCAGGATACACCATGCAAGGTTTCAGACTTAGGCCCTGTTTAGACGGAAACGCTAGCAGGTGAATCCGCAAAAATATTTTTTCGGATGTGCCTTTTGTTTATACGGCAACAGCGTTTTTACGGGGAGAAACCGCAAAAAAGTGAGACCACCTTCCTGGGTGGAATTCCTAGAAACGATAAACCTTTGCGCTATCATCTAAACTGTCAAACCGCATAAAACTATGACGAAAGGGTTCTCAAGGCTCTCGTCGCGCGTACTGCTTACATCACAGGCATGCGCCAGTATCTATTCTATCCATGGCGATCACCTGAAGGCTACATTGGCAGTACTTTTAAATACACAAGAATCTGTCCCGCGCCTATCGCAACTATTAGTGACTGGAGCCACTGTCTGTGAGTGACTCTGCTTTGGTCCAATCACATTCCCCCACCCACAGTCTGCGAATCAGAGGCAGAGTAGGGCGGGTCTTCACAGCACGTCATGTGACATATGCGCCAATCGTGTGACAGCGGGGCTCCGTCGTCTCGAGTCTTTACAGCCTCGTCTGCACGCAGAATTCCATCCCAAAACTCGTCTAAACTCAACATTAAAAGTGAGACCGCAAGTCGACTTTTGCTGTTTCTGTTCACACTCTCTCCTTCTAAACATGGCCTTATTTGACCATTTATGCAGTTGCAGTATCCTCATATTTGCAATTACATAATTTCGCCAGAAGCTTTTCCCTAAAAGATGGTTTTTTGGCCCCTGAGGCCAAACGGGGCTGATTTGGGGGTGGTCATTATCAACTCGTGATGGCCCAAGGTATGGGATAACAGGAAATGATAATGAAAAAAAGGTAGCAAAAAACATCCTGAGGGGTGGACCTGGCTCCCGGCCTATCTCCCCCTCCCCCGAAATCGCATCATAGACCGAACACAATACATAATACATCATCAACATAATACAAACTGCGTAGCTACCTCATTTCCCCTGTAACAGAGATAAGTGTGAATAGGATTTTTACGTTCCCATTGTGATGTATTATATCCTTGTTGTCACTCTGAGTGTATGAAGTATCTTCAAAACCGTTAAAGTTTTTTTTTTAAAGGGCGGCTACATGGCAAGGCGCTCGCAACGAGGTTCGAGCCCCGCTCTCCACATTGCTTTCAGTTTAGCTGGTCGTCCACAGTAATACACATTGGCCGTATTACGGGGAGGGAAACTGAAGGGTGGGGATCGGGCGTTGTGGACAGCGACTCCTACAGGTCGGTTGGTGTGCCTGCGCAGTAGAATCAAGAAGAGACGGGGGCGGGGCCCCTCCAAAGCCCAGACCCCCGACGCTGAAAGATCGAGCCGCGCAGGTGAAAAGATGCGACGGCTGTTACCTCGAGTATCGGAGGGGACTCGTGCTATGTATGACTTAGTCCACATTGCAGCCGGCTTGTGGGAGGCAAGAAACAACGTTCGAAGACAGGGGAGGGTTGAATTGGACGATATGAAAATTGGGATGGGAGAAAAATAGAAAAATGGGAGAAAAAGTGGATACATTTTTTTTTCTTTTTTTAAAGAAGTAAGGCCAAAAAAAGTTATTCCATGACTTTGACCCAGAAAAAAAGGGTATAGTATATTTGAGTTACAAATCCACAAAGAATGGATTGCATGGAGCAAGTTGCACCCTTACTTACAATTCATTATGAAATGAAAATGGGGGACCCTGATGTAAACAAGACAAAAGTCTGTACCCATTCTGCAATCTGCTAATAAAATTTTCATTCAATCAATCAATCTGCACGGTGATTGATTGAATGAAAATTGTATTAACAGATTGCAGAATGGGTACAATACAGTACGACTCAATACACACAATTGTTAAGGGGATGCAGACCATAGAAAGACTTTCGTCTTGTTTACATCAGGGTCCCCCATTTTCATTTCATAATGAATTTGTAAGGTTCGCCTTTCCCTTGACCTTTAATTCCCTGTCTCCTCACCTCACTAGCCCCCACCCTCGCGTTCAATTGCTCTCGTTTGCTCTTCAGCAGCCACACCCTTGGACTACCTGTCATTATAATAATAATAATAATAATAATAATAATAATAATAAATAATAATAATAATAATTATAATATAATAAATAATAATAATAATAATTATGTGTTTGATTGGTCTGGTGCCGAACACACACTTCTAGTTTCAAGTATCAATTACCTTCACGCACCGGATGTTTATGCTAATTAGTTCCCCTGTGGGCTTTAAGTACCTCGCTCTTCCCCTCGGCCCTTGTCGGGTCGTTCCGTATCATATCTCTATCACCTAACTCCTTCGGGAGGTTCTCTGTCTATAGGCTCCTACGGGAGTTTCTGTTTCTGTCTGCATGCTGTCTTATCTCCGGCGTGAGACGAGGTGCAAGCTTTGGCCACCTGTCGCCGTTGCCTGGAGAGAGACATTCTACTGCGCTCTCTAATTCTCTACGGGAGGTATTCCAGTGTTTCACCCGAGACCTCCGCGCCAGATGCGCTCAAGCCTTCGCCACCTGTCGCCGTTTGCCTGGAAGGAGACACCGTACTGCGCTCTCTAAACCTCTACGGGAGGTATTCCGGTGTTCCACTCCAGACCTCCGCGCAGCAGATGCGTTCTCCGTACCGGTGCGTACTCCAAGCAGACGCGCATCCAGACCTCCGCGCAGCAGATGCGTTCTCCGTACCGGCGCGTACTCCAAGCAGGCGCGCACCACCCAGACCTCCGAGCCTGACGCGCTCTTCACTCCAGACGCGCATCTAGACGCACTCCAGACGCTCATCCAGACCTCCGAGCCTGACGCGCTCTTCACTCCAGACGCGCATCCAGACGCTCATCCAGACCTCCGAGCCTGACGCGCTCTTCACTCCAGACGCGCATCCAGACGCGCATCCTGACGCACTCCTAACAGACGCGCACCACTCAGACCTCCGCTTGGACAACCCGTTCCCCGTAACGACGCGCTCGCCCTGTTTGATTCTGCTCTCTTTACGCACAGCGCCTGGGTGAGTTTTGCAAAACTGTCTTTTGACCCTATCGTTTTTCGTGTGTGTAAACACTGAAGAGATCCTGCTTTTTGTTCAGTCTGTCACTCTCCCTGTGCCTGTTTTTTGGATTGATCATTTGGGATAATATTTGCTTGAACATCGCTCACTGTGTGTATTCACACCGAAGATATTATCACTTGGATTATTATTGGGACTTCGCTCACTGTGTGTATTCACACCGAAGATATTATCACTTGGATTATTATTGGGACTTCGCTCACTGTGTGTATTAGCACCGAAGATTCAATCACGTGGATTGTTGTTGGAACTTTGCTCACAGTGTGTATTTACACCGAAGATTCTGTCACTGGATTATCTGTTTTGGGACAAGTCACTTCTCCTGTCACCTGCTCAGTTCCCAACTGTACTCTGAGCTAACCCGCTCTCTCTCTCCCTCTCTGTCCCGTTTCCACCTCGGAGAGCTGCCGAGAGGATTCTGCAGAGCGGCTCTGACGAACCTTCCCGGGAGAAGCTGAAGAGCAGCAACATTCTTCTAATGCTTGTATCCCAGTCTTTGTCTGTTTTCCCCTCTTTGGTCCTCCTAGTCCTCCCTGTCCCCAGCCCGCCTCCGCGGGCCTCTGTCCCTGTTTCAATAAATGCCCAGTTCTTGGCTTACTCTCATACCTGTCTTGTGTTGTGCGATTGGGGTCGGTTACAAACCATAACAGTACGACCCGACCAATCGACGACCCCAGCCAGCACAGACGGTGTATGTTGAGTTTGCCTTTTTTTTTTGTTCCCTCTAGTTCCCTTGTTAGTTCCCCTGTTAGCCCTGTTAGCTTCCCTGTTAGCCCTGTTAGCTCCCTTGTTAGCTTGTTAGCTCCCCTGTTTGCTTCCCTGTTAGCCTCGTTAGCTCCCCTGCAGCTTGTTAGGCCTCTACTACCAGCATGGCCCCAGTCTGCTAGCTTAGCCCCGGCTGCTAGCACAGCCTCTATGTTAATGCAGCCCTTGCTGCTGGCATAGGCCCTGTAGCTAGCCATGCCCAGGCAGCTAACCCAGTCCCTCTGCATGGCCCCAGTTCTGCTAGCTTAGCCCCGGCTGTTAGCACAGCCTCTATGTTAATGCAGCCCTTGCAGCTAGCATTGGCCCTGTAGCTAGCCATGCCCAGGCAGCTAACCCGGTCCCTCTGCATGGCCTCCACTTTTTGTGTAGTTTTCCCACTGCTAGGACTGCCCTTTCAGCTAGCAAGGTCAGTTTTCCCACTGCTAGGACTGCCCTTTCAGCTAGCAAGGTCAGTTTTCCCACTGCTAGGACTGCCCTTTCAGCTAGCAAGGTCAGCTTTCCCACTGCTAGGACTGCCCTTTCAGCTAGCAAGGTCAGTTTTTCCCCACTGCTAGGACTGCCCTTTCAGCTAGCAAGGTCAGTTTTCCCACTGCTAGGACTGCCCTTTCAGCTAGCAAGGTCAGTTTTTTCCCACTGCTAGGACTGCCCTTTCAGCTAGCAAGGTCAGTTTTTTCCCACTGCTAGGACTGCCCTTTCAGCTAGCAAGGTCAGTTTTCTCCCACTGCTAGGACTGCCCTTTCAGCTAGCAAGGTCAGTTTTCCCACTGCTAGGACTGCCCTTTCAGCTAGCAAGGTCAGTTTTCCCACTGCTAGGACTGCCCTTTCAGCTAGCAAGGTCAGTTTTCCCACTGCTAGGACTGCCCTTTCAGCTAGCAAGGTCAGTTTTCTCCCACTGCTAGGACTGCCCCTTCAGCTAGCAAGGTCAGTTTTCTCCCACTGCTAGGACCGCCCCTTCAGCTAGCAAGGTCAGTTTGCCCCACTGCTAGGACTGCCCCTTCAGCTAGCAAGGTAAGTTTTTCTCTCACTGCTAGGACTGCCCCTTCAGCTAGCAAGGTCAGTTTTCCCCACTGCTAGGACTGCCCCTTCAGCTAGCAAGGTCGGTTCCCCACAGCTAGGACTGTCCTTCCAGCTAGCTTGTTCTCTCATGCTGGTCCAGCCCTGTCTGCCAGCCTAGCTCCGGCAGCTAGCACAGCCTCTATGTTGATGTAGCAGTACAGCTAGCATAGGCCCTGTAGCTATCAGTGCCCTGGCAGCTACCCTTTCCCTCTGCTAGTCCCTTCCCTGTTCCCCTCTCCAGTGCCCCTGTTCCAGCCCTGTCTGCTAGCCTAGCTCCGGCAGCTAGCGCAGCCTCTTTGTTAATGTTGCATTACAGCTAGCATAGGCCCTGTAGCTATCAGTGCCCTGGCAGTTACCCCTCAGCTCCTCTAGTTACCCCTCAGCTCCTCTAGTTACCCCTCAGCTCCTCTAGTTACCCCTCAGCTCCTCTAGTTACCCCTCGGCTACCCTGCCCCAGTTGCTGGCCCCACTTTTGTTGTGGTTTCCCCTGCCCCTCTGTCTGTGTTTTTGGGTCGCCCGGTGGCTCCCGTGGAGGGGGGAGTACTGTAAGGTTTGCCTTTCCCTTGACCTTTAATTCCCTGTCTCCTCACCTCACTAGCCCCCACCCTCGCGTTCAATTGCTCTCGTTTGCTCTTCAGCAGCCACACCCTTGGACTACCTGTCATTATGTGTTTGATTGGTCTGGTGCCGAACACACACTTCTAGTTTCAAGTATCAATTACCTTCACGCACCGGATGTTTATGCTAATTAGTTCCCCTGTGGGCTTTAAGTACCTCGCTCTTCCCCTCGGCCCTTGTCGGGTCGTTCCGTATCATATCTCTATCACCTAACTCCTTCGGGAGGTTCTCTGTCTATAGGCTCCTACGGGAGTTTCTGTTTCTGTCTGCATGCTGTCTTATCTCCGGCGTGAGACGAGGTGCAAGCTTTGGCCACCTGTCGCCGTTGCCTGGAGAGAGACATTCTACTGCGCTCTCTAATTCTCTACGGGAGGTATTCCAGTGTTTCACCCCAGACCTCCGCGCCAGATGCGCTCAAGCCTTCGCCACCTGTCGCCGTTTGCCTGGAAGGAGACACCGTACTGCGCTCTCTAAACCTCTACGGGAGGTATTCCGGTGTTCCACTCCAGACCTCCGCGCAGCAGATGCGTTCTCCGTACCGGCGCGTACTCCAAGCAGACGCGCATCCAGACCTCCGCGCAGCAGATGCGTTCTCCGTACCGGCGTGTACTCCAAGCAGGCGCGCACCACCCAGACCTCCGAGCCTGACGCGCTCTTCACTCCAGACGCGCATCTAGACGCACTCCAGACGCTCATCCAGACCTCCGAGCCTGACGCGCTCTTCACTCCAGACGCGCATCCAGATGCTCATCCAGACCTCCGAGCCTGACGCGCTCTTCACTCCAGACGCGCATCCAGACGCGCATCCTGACGCACTCCTAACAGACACGCACCACTCAGACCTCCGCTTGGACAACCCGTTCCCCGTAACGACGCGCTCGCCCTGTTTGATTCTGCTCTCTTTACGCACAGCGCCTGGGTGAGTTTTGCAAAACTGTCTTTTGACCCTATCGTTTTTCGTGTGTGTAAACACTGAAGAGATCCTGCTTTTTGTTCAGTCTGTCACTCTCCCTGTGCCTGTTTTTTGGATTGATCATTTGGGATAATATTTGCTTGAACATCGCTCACTGTGTGTATTCACACCGAAGATATTATCACTTGGATTATTATTGGGACTTCGCTCACTGTGTGTATTCACACCGAAGATATTATCACTTGGATTATTATTGGGACTTCGCTCACTGTGTGTATTAGCACCGAAGATTCAATCACGTGGATTGTTGTTGGAACTTTGCTCACAGTGTGTATTTACACCGAAGATTCTGTCACTGGATTATCTGTTTTGGGACAAGTCACTTCTCCTGTCACCTGCTCTGTTCCCAACTGTACTCTGAGCTAACCCGCTCTCTCTCTCCCTCTCTGTCCCGTTTCCACCTCGGAGAGCTGCCGAGAGGATTCTGCAGAGCGGCTCTGACGTCACTGTCAGATTCCTCAGACGAACCTTCCCGGGAGAAGCTGCAGAGCAGCAACATTCTTCTAATGCTTGTATCCCAGTCTTTGTCTGTTTTCCCCTCTTTAGTCCTCCTAGTCCTCCCTGTCCCCAGCCCGCCTCCGCAGGCCTCTGTCCCTGTTTCAATAAATGCCCAGTTCTTGGCTTACTCTCATACCTGTCTTGTGTTGTGCGATTGGGGTCGGTTACAAACCATAACAGAATTGTAAGTAAGGGTGCAACTTGCTCCGTGCAATCCATTCTTTGTGGATTTAGCTAGTGTTTCATGACACAACTCTGTGATTCTGTAAATCACAGAATATCTTTATTTGCAAAGTAAATAAAGTAACCATTATCTGAATAAAAAAAAAAAAAAAAAACTATAAAAAAAAATATCTAACCCTAACTAACCGTACTGTCATGCACTTGTCCTAATAAACTAACCTACACTGTAGCACTCAACACTTTGATGAACATTGTTGCTCAGCTGATAGAGTTGTGCCCTTCCTGATGGCTTGTCGTACAGAACTTGTAAGTCGCTTTGGATAAAAGCGTCAGCTAAATGACTAAATGTAAAATGTAAATGTAAATGTTTGCATCCAGGAATTTGTCCTCTGCATTTAACCCCTCCTAACTTTTAGGAGCAGTGGGCATCCAGCGGCCAACTCCAGTTCTAATGCCAGTGCCTTGGTCAAGGGAAATGGCAGGAGCATGTACCTGGTGTGGGAGGAACCCGGAGTACCCGGCAGGAGCATGTACCTGGTGTGGGAGGAACCCGGAGCACCCGTAGAAAACCGCCACAGGTTCCAACCTGTGCTAACCACTGCACCAACCGCACCACTAATATAGGAGGTTATAACATTCATATGGAAACACTTTAGGTTAAGGTTCTGTTATTGAAACGGAACCACTGAGAATGAACTGTGACATTTGTTGTAGCCATTTGCTGCCCCCCCCCCCCCCCCCCCCATTACTGTAAAAAAATAAGGGGACCCTGCTTTTCTTTATCATAAATCGATCAATAGAGACCGTATTAGATCCCCATGTGGGGTATCATTGGAAAGCCACACTCATTGGCTACAACCCTGTCCAAAAATGTTCAAGATCACCAAATGATTGACGGAGCGAGAGCCCCGGGAGTCGGGGGTAGTAATGTGTACTTTGGCGCACGCCTCACATTATCGGCATGTAACTTGAGAACCGCTGAACGGATTTTGTCACCTGAAAGGGTAATTGACAGGCAACAAATAGGGCTTAATTCTATCTATATATTGTATTAAAAGAAATGCACACCGAGCCGCTAGAGGTCAGCAAAGTGGCATCACGAATCGTCCTCATCTTGGATGTTTATTTTTTTGTAGCCAAGAGTAAAGACCACAACCCTATCAAAACAGCAGTCAAAGTGTATATTTTCTACCGATGTTTTATACGATTTACCGAAAATAAGAATTTATCGAAAAAATGCTAATTATATCTCTTTTATCGTAAAACCGCAAGGAAATGACTAAATCCAGAGCCTTTTCCCTATCCATAGATGTATGATTTGGCCATAATAAGGTCAAGGTCAAGTTCAAGGTCAAATATGAATTTATAATTAAAATCGATTATCATTTATTACTGTATCTACAAATCCTTCTGTTTAATCATCTTCCCTTTATTAATTTGCTTAGATTATTTTTACACTTGATCTCAAGAAGGTGATGAATGAGCTCGGTGAGCGAGCTCGGTTCCAGTACAATTGTAACATGGTGTTATTCACCGGTACAGATGCAAAAATAAATCATAATTTATATTCTCCTTTTTTTCATTACAATTTACAGACACAATATTACTGACACTGGAAATACATAGCCCCAGGTCCCTAGATGTTCCTAGATACCAAGAACATTGAAAAACAATGTACGAGCACCACAAACTATACTGTTAACCGTGAACTATATGGTTCATATTTACCCAGTAATAGAGCTTCTTTCTCTGAGGTTACAGCTCCTCTCATAATGGTTTCACTCCTCCTCTCTCTGGAATGGTACAGAGCAGGCACACACCCGTTGAATCCCTACAAACACGCACGCACGCACGCACGCACGCACGCACGCACGCACGCACGCACGCACGCACGCACGCACGCACACACACACACACACACACACACACACACACACACACACACACACACACACACACACACACACACACACACACACACACACACACACACACAGACGTACTGTAAGAACATTGTTGAGGACATCATACAGGCGGAGACACAGAAATGCATGCACATACACTGCAGTCATGAATAAATAAAAGCCAGCGATCAGCAAGCAATGTATAAGACCTTGAGCGAGCTCTGTGGGCCAATGGCAAGGTCATGTGAGAGGCAGACCGCATTATTGAAAGGTCACATCGCTATCACTTTCCTATGAATATATAGTGGGATATATAGCCTAGCCTAGTACTCACTGATTGAATATAAGTACAGGACGGGTATGTACCATGTTTTATGTATCAATGTCCTTCAGAATGAAATCAGCTTCCAGTCCAATAAATAGAGTATGGGGGTAGAAGTTCACGGGCCCCAACGTGTGTGTGTGTGTGTGTGTGTGTGTGTGTGTGTGTGTGTGTGTGTGTGTGTGTGTGTGTGTGTGTGTGTGTGTGTGTGTGTGTGTGTGTGTGTGTGTGTGTGTGAGTGTATGAGTGTATGAGTGTGAGTAAGTGAGTAAGTGTGTGAGTGAGTGTATTGACTCCTGGAGGGCCCTATGAAAGCCAGTGAAGTGCTATGAGATGGGCAGAGAGCAGCCCTGTGGGGGTAGCACCTTTAACGCCACCAGCCACTCTCCCCTCCTTTCTCCTCTCTTTTCTCCCTCTTCTCTCCTCTCCTCTCATCCCCCTCTCCACCCTTTTCCCCCTTCCTCTCGACAAAATATATCCATATATATCACACCAACACATGTCAAATACATTATTACATTATTATGTAAAGAGCATCCACACAAACACATTGGGCCGTGGACAGTGGCTCAAGAGGTAGAGCTGTCGTCTGGTAATCAGAAGGTTCCTGGTTCGATTCTGGTTCCTCCTGGCAGCATGTCAAAGTGTCCTTGAGCAAGACACTTAACCCCTATTTGCTCCCCATGAGCAGGTTGGCACCTAGCATGGTTGCCGCCACCATGAATGTGTGAGTGAATGTGAGGCATACGTTGTAAAGTGCTTTGGATCAAAATGCTATATAAATACAGTACAATACAGAGCACCTTTTATATTTGCAGTAATCTTCCATGGAGGTTATCACTCCAACCTCATTGCTGTACCTAAGGCTTTCAGTGGGTTCAAACTAGAGCTTCAAAGATCTGATGTCCTGTCCTGTCCAAGTGTCCTTGAGCAGGACACTAAACCCTTTCAAGCTCGAGAGTCAGGGCAAACAGCTATGTTCTGAGAACCTCTGATATATATATCGTTAGCCTCATACGATAATTGCCTACGTAATTTTTCACGATTTTTTGGAAAAGAAAAAACTAATTTTCCAGCAAATGTGTATGAGTTTTTTATTTATATTTTGAAAAGAAGTTCCACAAAGTGTATTAACAAGTTTACAAAAAGACAAAAACACAACAACCATTGCGTAACAAAATAAGGTGACTTTTAAACAAAATATGTCGTGACTTAGGCATTTTTTCCTCGTACATGCATACATGTCATACACTAAGGCAATTGTTATACTTGCCTAAGTCATGCCATCGCCATCTGTGTATGTAACGTTAAAATGCACAAGTCACACGAGTGAGTTAGGCAGATGGGGATTTTTTTATGTAACAAGCGTTCTGATTGGCTGAGGACATAGGCACTACGCCAGGGCGATGCAGCAGTGTGAGGAGATTACAGTTAGGCAATAATCTCAATTTGGTCAAAAAAATTCTTAGGCAATTATCGTATGAGGCTAACGATATATACATTATACAGTATATAATGTCATTGTTTTTACCTTCTCAGACAGCTCCCTGTTGCTCCCCTCCATGGTCTCCAGGTTGGTGATCAACAGCTGGGGAAACACAAGCAGAGTAGAATGAACATATTGATTTAATCAGGAGCAATGAGAACCCAGGGTGAGGCGTGGGGCAGCCGTTCAACCACAATAGAGAGAGAGTCTAGCTTTCCGCTCTGTTGTTTTATGTATGACTGTGCCGTGTGTGTATGGAAACACAGCCAGACTGTCACAGCGGTGGCTGCCAGCTTCAGCACTACCCCCCACCTAGTCTCTCCTCTCTTCTCCTCCTCCCCTCTCCGCCCATCTCTTCTTCTCCTCCCCCCTCCTCATTTCTCTATCCTCTCCTCTTCTTTCCCTCTCTTCTCCTCCACATGTCTCTACTCTTGACTTTTTTCTGTTGGCCTCAAGGCCTGGTCTCTTAATTCACTGTGTCCCTTCTCTTCTCCTTTCCTCTCTACTCCTCTCCCCTCTTCTCATCCGCCCCTCCTCTTCTCCTCTCCTTTCCTCTCTTCTCCTCCTCTCCTCTCCTCTCCTCTCCTTTGCTCAGAGGTGGTGGCAGAGAGGAGGATGAGAAAGAAGCTGGATGCTATCCTGGAGAACCCCTCCCACCCCCTCTATGAGGAGCTAGCCAAGATGAGGAGCACGTTCAGCCAGACTCATACCCCCCCGTGACACACCACTAACCGCCTCAGCTAGTCCTTTGTACCAGCGGCCACCAGGCTCCACAACCAGGTGCATGGACTGCTGCCAGCAGCTGGAGAACTAACGGAAGCAGAACTTTTAGAAATATCTGACTCTTAATCACTAAACCCTGCACAGACTCTAGCACAGTGTATTATGACCAATAGGGCATACAGTACAGACCCTCATCTGCACCTACTGTTATATTCTCCTCTTCCCCCTCCTGGCGTCACCTTTCCACTCCTCTTCTCCTCCTCTCTTCTCTCTCTTCGCCTCGCCTCACCTTTCCACGCCCCTCTTCTCCTTGTCTATTGATGACTGTAGTGAATCTCTGCAGTATCTCAGGATAACATATCAGTCAAACTGAGCATTTCATCCAAATTAGCTCATTTTCAGATAAAGTTAAATTAAGCATGTGGCCCAATGAGCAGTGGAACACTGAGCAGTATTAACGACAGGTTATGTATATAACCTAATTATATGAGTACTGGCTAAGCGTCCCGCTCTTAAGCCATTCCGAGATATACCTCATCTCATGTACCTACTGTACACCATCAACGAAAAACAAATACACCCACCACCTGCCAGGCCCCGCCCCTATAGAGGCGTACTATAAAGTACTAGGCGTGGTCACCACTCACTCTTCCTCGGAAAAAAACGTTTCCAGGAAAAGATTCCCCAAGGGAACTCAGGGCCGCTAAGAGCGGGACGCTTAGCCAGTACTCATATAACTAGGTTATATACATAACCTGTCGTTATATATTCGTACTGGCATCGCGTCCCGCTCTTAAGCCATTCCGAGATATGGGGTAGAGCGGACGCGAGGCCCGACAGATGCACCCCCTGAGGACCCGTAAGCCCACATCAAGGGGAAAGGAGAGTCCCGTCACCCCATCCTTCCTAATGAAGGGGGGGCGCAGTCAACTCCACCCGAGTGCGAGCAAGAGGGAACTAGAACCCCTTGAACACACAGCACAGGCGGAACCACGTGTGACCCAACACACTGTGGCCCATACCCACACACCCCTGCTACCCTACCAAAGGACGGGAAGCAGGAAAGGCCACAGACCCCAGAACCGCCTGGGAGAACCTTACGAAGGGACCCGGGGAGGACCATGAAGCTGCAGCACAGATGTCCTCCACCGAGGCCCCACCCAGCAGAGCGGCAGAGGCCGCCACCCCACGAGTGGAGTGCGCCCTGACGCCCCAGGGGGAGCCAACCCGGCCAACGTGAAGCAAGGGCAATGCCCTCGCACAACCAATGGGACAGGCGCTGTTTCGACAGTGCCTTACCAGCACGAGAGCCACCGTAACAGACAACTGAACGGTAGCCCTGAGGCCCTGAGTATGGCTGAGGTAACCCCCAAGCCCGGACCGGACATGACAGGTGAAGGCCCGCCTCCAACTCACTAGCGTGAGGAGGCGGATGAAACGCCTGAACCATAATATTCCTGGAGCGGAAGCACTCCGGATATTTTTAGGCACAAAGGCTGGATTAGGCCGCAGAGTGGCACCGCTATCGGAACGAAAGACAGGCACTCTGGCCATACCGAGAGAGCACAAAGCACACCCACGCGTTTAGCAGAGGTGATGGATATCAAGAACGCACAGCTTTCTTGAACGACAGCCGTTCCAACAGCGCTTGCTCAAGAGGCTCAAATGGGGCCAAGGACAACCGACCGAGGACCAAATGAAGATCCCAGCTCGGAGCCAAAGAGCGTTTCACCGGCTTAAGGCGTCAACGCCAAGCAGGAAACGCTTCACAAGAGGGTGGCCATACACCACTCTTGGAAAATACGCCACTTATCCGCGTAACCCGCGATAGTGGAAGGAGCATGCGCGTTCCGGATGGTACCAACCACAGAAGGATCTATCCTCTCCAGACTCACCCTCTCACCAGCCACCACCAGCAGCTGGCCCAGCACAGGGAACTAACACAGAGACCCGTTGCGCTTGAGAGAGGGCCCGCGACGACCAAGGAACAGGCCATGACGGGATACCAAGAGCTGGATCAGGACCGGGAACCACACAGCTGCGCCCCGGTCCGGCGCAATCAGGATCAAGGACCTGCGCTCCTCAACGTACCCGCCCCAACAACTGACCTAACAGATGTATGGGGAAAAGAATCCCAGGCGGCACGGCATTGGTCCCAGACCTGCCTGACTATGTCCGGACGTAATCCCCACCCGTCAGTGTGAGGACCGCCCCGCGACATTACACCTGTACCCACATTCATCCTACCGGGGATGTGGAGAGCCTTCAGGCCGCGCAGATGGAGAACGCCCATAGCCAGCCGCCCGCCGCCCGGTGCAGACGGGGGGAGCGTACTCCTCCCTGTCTGTCGATATACGACACTGACGTCGTATTGTCCGTCCTGATCAACACCGTTTGAGGACCAGAAGGGCCGCTTTCAATACCAACACATTGAACGTAGCGCAGACCGAGCAGCATGGCTCGCCAGCTGCCCCCTACTGCGGTGGCCCCACGCGTCTCCAGCGAGGGAGGCGTCGGTGAAAAACGTGATGTGTGACAGCCTACTGCCCATGGGAACCCCCCTGGTGAGGACCCCAGGCCCTCCCCAGGGGCGAGGACCCCCAGTACTGACACGGGAACCTTAGCCGCTTCCACTTGCCTCTCACCGGGTATATTTCCATACTGGAAAACCCACTTTCGTAACCCCCTCCTGGGGTGAAGAGGAGGCCAAGAGGGACCACGGAATGAGCAGATGCCATCATACCGAGCAGGCGTATCACGGACAGCGCCGTAACCGTCCTAGGACAGAACCTCCCGAGCGTGTCGACAACACGCTCTGAGAGGGATGCCCATAGCACTCCACCCGTTGACTAGGAAGAGGAGTACTCTACTTCCAGTCTACAGCAAACCCCAGGCTGGTAGGAACCTGCCTGGTACGAGACCTGACGATCCACCTTGACCGCCAAGGACCAGAATGTCGTCAGGGCAGAATACACTTCATAACCCCTGACGACGCAGAGGCCCCAGTGCGGCCTCCACGCACTTGGTGAAAATGCGGGGAGCCAGAGAAAAACCAACGGCAGCCTCTGGTACTCATACGCTAACCCTGCAAAGGAAGCATAGGTAAGCCCTAGGATGGAAGATCGGGGATGCGAATACGCATCCTACAGGTCTATGGAGGAGAACCAGATCCCCACCTGACAGTGTTCAACAGGTAGGAGACGATCCAAAAAATGCTGAACCTTCCCATGGGACAGGTCCAGCATGGGTCTGACACCCCCCCCTCCCGATTTCTCAGGCACCAGAGAACACCGGGAGGAAAACGCCACGACGATGGCTTGCTTCGTCCACAGAGATCAGATCTCGTCGACCAGAGCTGTCACTGCTGGTGACCCTGACAATAGGGTCTGTACCAAACCCGGAAACGGGTGGGGTTGTGTAAACACAAGTCCCCGCCTCAGCGTTCTCTCCATCCACCTCGACATATGGTACTGCTGTAGCCATATGTGATGTGTAGATAGGCGGCCCGGTCCCACCCACTGTGCGTAGCCAACCCTGGACCCGTGCGAGCAGAGCGTTCCGTGGAGTCGGGTCGGAACCTGACACTACCCACGAGGCAATCGCACCCAAGGGGGGGACCCCGACAGAAAGGGCCGGTTTGATACAGGGGAAGCTGACATCAGTTCTAGGTGACAAAAGCTCCCCCACTGAACACCCCTTCAGAACATGCTGAGGAGTTGTTCTGCAGCCGGACATGCAAAGTGTGAGGCCCCCATGGGTTCCTACACACCGTAGCCCTGCAGTGATATTACTACCACCTAAATCACGCGCACCTCTTCTTTTCATACCACTGCCGATCTCGCGGGAGTGGGAGGCACCAACATGATACCTGGCCTGGCGAAGGCGAGGCCGGGGAAGCCCGTACTGTGTGCCTCAAAAGGTTTCGAGCCCCCCTGCTGACAACACTTATAGTTGACAGACGTAACACCAGGCTCAACCAACACAGCTTATGGTGTGGGAGCCGCTTGACAGCACAACATTCTCACGGACAGACCCAGGCTCAGTCATCAACTGGGTGTCAGCCCCTGTCCCCATGAGAAGCGAAAAGTGGGGCCGCCCGCGCTTCAACGGAGGCATGCGGCCCGCAGCCAAAAGAAACAATCAGAGCCCCCTTTTTCCGCTGGTGTTGGGGGAGGGAGTGATCGGAGAGCGGGCTGCTCGCGGCAGGATGGCGACGGCTTGTTTTTCAAGCCGAGCCCATCCAACATGGCCGATCCCTCGGCCGCCAAGGCTGTCGGCCTTGTGGACACCTGTCGATTCAACGCCCAGGATACCTCTGGCGGGGGAAAACATGGCCGCCTGTCGAGGGCCTCGTCATCGCCGCTGAATTAGAATTAGAAACTTTTTTCCAGCTTCCTTGTCTCTCGACTCCAAGAAAGAGCTAATGAACAAACCTGAGCATAAAGGATCTACACTGAACATTCACCATGAGATGCATGACACCCATGTTCCAGCCTGCAGGACATCTCGCTCTTAACGGTGACATCTTCTATGCTATATGTAATTTGACTTTTCATCCTTTTGTCTTTAAATAAATATACCTTCCCACCAGTTAGGACAGCCGAATCCCGACCAATCTTTTGCTGTCGACTAAAAACACACTTCTTCAATCAATATCTGAAATGAAAAAAAAACACAAAAAACACTAACCTTCTTACTGTCCTATACTACCATGCACTCCTCCTACTATACTAATATGTCTTATGTCGTCTATTCACTCAATACTGCAGCACCCAAGTTTCAGCACTGTTTGATCATTGTTACTCAGTTGTAAGAGTCGTACCCTTCCTGCTGACTTGTCGTACAGAACTTGTAGGTCGCTTTGGATAAAAGCGTCAGCTAAATGACAACATGTAAATGTAAATTTAATATGAATAAAAAATCCTTCATTCTGGCTGTGTGCCTTTCAGGTCAACCAGCGCATTTGGTTGTGGAGCCTGCTGCTCCTGAAGAAAAACAGACGAGGCACAACAATAGGGGGGACCGGCAGTAGCAGTGGTAATCCAAAACGACCCGACAACGATTGACAGAAAGACCAGAGTATATGAAGGGCTCTGGGCGCTGATTACAAACAACCGACAGGTGCGTGACGGCAATTGGTACTTGACCTAGAAGCGTGTGGTGGCAATGAGCCAATCCTCCTCACAGTACCTTGAAGCGTGTGGCGGGAATGGGCCAATCCTCACAGTACCCCTCCCCTCCACGGGAGCCACCCGGCGACCAGCCCGGCCCGGCCTGTCCGGATGGGAACGATGGAAGTCGGTGATCAGGTCGGGGTCCATGATGAGCTGGCGGGAGACCCAGCTCCGTTCCTCCGGGCCGTATCCCTCCCAGTCCACCAGGTACTGGAACCCCCGTCCCCGCCGTCGGACGTCCATAAGCCGACGGACCTGCCACTGGGGGTGTCCGTCCACCATCACGGGAGGAGGCGGGTCCGGAGCAGGAGGCATCAGGGGACTGAGGGGGACAGGCTTAACCCGGGACACATGGAAAACGGGGTGAATGCGCATGGACGCAGGAAGCTTAAGACTCACCGCCGCGGGACTGAGCACCTTCAGAACCTCAAAAGGACCGACGAACCGGGGGTTAAGCTTCTTGGCCGAGGATCGAAGCGGAAGGTCCTTGGCGGACAGCCACACCCTCTGCCCAGGGTGGTATGTCGGCGCAGGGATCCGGCGCCGGTCAGCCCCACGACTGGCGCGCTCCGATGACCGGAGCAGTGCAGTCCTGGTGATCTCCCAGACCTGTCTGCACCGGTCGAGATGGTCCTGCACGGAGGGAACTGCCACCTCCGACTCCTGTGCAGGGAAAAGAGGGGGTTGGTAGCCCAGGGATGCCTCAAAAGGCGAGAGGCCGGTGGCGGAACTGACCAGGGAGTTGATGGCGTACTCGACCCAGGGGAGGAACCGGCTCCAGGAAGCGGGTCTCTCGGCAGCCACACAACGGAGAGCAGACTCCACGCTCTGGTTCATCCTCTCTGTTTGTCCGTTAGTCTGGGGATGATAACCAGAGGAAAGACTGACTGTTGCCCCCAATCCCTTGCAAAAGGCCCGTCATACCTGGGAAGTGAACTGACGTCCTGGGGAAAACCATGGAGGCGGAACACGTGGCTTGTCAGGAGGTCCGCTGTCTCGGCAGCCGAGGGAAGCTTGGGAAGGGCCACGAGGTGAAACCCCTTGCTGAACCGATCCACCACGGTCAGTAGGCACGTGTTCCCCTGGGACGAAGGAAGGCCCGTGACGAAGTCCAACGCCACATGGGACCAAGGGCGGCTCGGAATAGGAAGCGGCTGCAATAGCCCGGAGGGTGCCTGGTGGGAGGCCTTGCTGCGGGCGCAGACCGCGCAGGCCAGAACAAACTCCTTGACGTCGTTCCTCATGGTGGGCCACCAGAATCGACGAGCCAGGAAGGAGAACGTGCGATGAACGCCCGGGTGGCAGGCGAACCGGCTGGTATGGCCCCACTGGAGGACCCGGGACCGGACTGAGTCGGGGACGAAGAGGCGACGAACGGGTACATTGCCGGGAGCGGGATGGAAGCGTAGGGCACGCCTTACCAACCCCTCGATGCCCAAGGTGACCACTCCCACCACCCTGGCCTCTGGGAGGATGGGAGTCGGATCCTCAGTGGTTGGAGCCCCCTTGGAGTGTAACCGGGACAGGGAGTCGGCCTTCGTGTTGCGGGACCCAGGGCGAAAGGTCAGCGAGAAGTCGAACCGACAGAGGAAGCTGGCCCACCTTGCCTACCGGCCGTTGAGGCGCTTGGAAGCACGGATGTACGTCAAGTTCTTGTGGTCCGTCCAAATGGTGAATGGTTCCTTGGCCCCCTCTAGCCAATGACGCCACTCCTCCAAGGCAGCCACTACCGCCAGCAGCTCCCGATTGTCGATTTCATAGTTCCTCTCGGCAGGGAGGAAACGACGTGAGTAGAAGGCGCACGGATGTACCTTCTGGTCCATTGCCGACCGCTGGGACAAGATAGCCCCTAGTCCAGTATCCGAGGCGTCCACCTCCACAATGAACTGTGTCTTGGGGTCTGGGTGGAGCAAGACCGGGGCGGTGGTGAACCTCTTCTTGAGGGAACGGAACGCAGCGCAAGCCGCTGGGGACCAGTCGAACAACAGGGAGGCAGAGGTTAGCCTGGTAAGTGTTTCCGCCACCTGGCTGTAGTTCCGGATGAATCTTCGGTAGAAGTTTGCGAACCCGAGGAAGCTCTGTAGCTCTTTCCGAGAGGTCGGTTCCGGCCACTCCTCCGCGGCCCGGATCTTGCGAGGGTCAGCTCGGGTCAAGCCGCTCTCCACGATGAAGCCCAGGTAATCGACGGAGTCGGAGTGAAATCGGCACTTCTCTGCCTTGACAAAGAGCCGATTGTGGAGGAGGCGCTCCAGCACACGGCGGACATGCTGGACGTGTTCCTCGAGGGTCTTGGAGAAGATGAGGATGTCGTCCAGGTATACCACCACAAACTCCTCCAGCATGTCACGGAGGATGTCGTTCATGAGCGCCTGGAATACCGCCGGAGCGTTGGTGAGGCCGAACGGCATCACCAGGTACTCGTAGTGGCCCCTGGGAGTCTTGAAGGCGGTCTTCCATTCATCGCCTTCTCGGATACGGACCAGATGGTAGGCACTCCGGAGGTCCAGCTTGGTGAAGACGGTAGCCTGGGTGAGGGGCTTGAAGGTGGAGTTCATGAGAGGAAGAGGGTACTTGTTCTTAATGGTGATCTCGTTGAGTTGGCGATAGTCGATGCAGGGTCGAAGGTCTCCATCCTTCTTCCCAACAAAAAAGAAACTGGCCGCCACCGGGGAGGAAGAAGGTCGAATGAGGCCTGCTGCCAAGGACTCAGAGATGTACTTATCCATCGCTGCCTTCTCAGGGACGGTCAGACTGTAGAGGCGGCTGCCGGGAAGGGGAGCCCCAGAGCGGAGGTCGATGGCACAGTCGTAAGGCCGGTGAGGCGGAAGGGCCTGAGCCCGGGACTTACTGAAAACCTCCTCGAGGTCGTGGTATTCAGGGGGAATAGTCGAGAGGTCCGGGGGCGGCTCACAAAGGGAACTCCGGGGCGAGGGACTGGACGCCGCCTGAAGACACTGGGCATGACAGGAGGAGCTCCACCCCCTGATGGTACCGGAGGACCAGGCGATGTGGGGCTCATGCAGCGCGAGCCAGGGCCGACCCAGGACTACAGGGACAAGAGGGGATCTGGTGATAAAAAACGAGTCTCTCAACGTGGTTACCAGCAATGGTGAGAAGGACTGGACAGGTGCGTTGAGTGATGTCAGCCAGGCGGTGCTGGTCCAACGCGAACACCTCCAAGGGTCTCTCGAGGTCCTCAAGTGGAATGTTGGCCTGGGTGGCAAACTCGAAATCCAGGAAACTCTCATCAGCACCCGAGTCAATGAGTGCCTCCACCGTCGCCCGTTGGTCCGCCCAGGCTAGGGTGACGCTCGTCAGACGGTTAGGTGGTGCAAGGGTGTGGGAACAAGCCGGGGTCCCGGCGAGCCTGGTCTTTTGGCCGGGTGGGGCAATTGGAGATACGGTGTCCATCCCGGCCGCAGTAGAGGCAAAGGCCGGACCTGAACCTGGCCTCCCGTTCAGCCTGGCTAAGGTGTGTGCGTCCCAGCTGCATGGGTTCCTCCTCGGGCACCGAACGGGAGGGGAAGGGGCCACCAGTTGCGGAGGGAGTAGGACGGACCGCAATACCGTCACGAGTGCGGGGGGTCTGGGGAACGTTTGGGGGTCCCAGTCGGGCTCTCTCACGCCTTCTCTCCCGGAGGCGTCCGTCGATGCGAATTGCGAGGTCGAATAGGCCCTCGAGGGAATCGGGCTCCTCACGGGTCGCGAGCTGGTCCCTTACTGCGTCGTTGAGCCCCCTCAGGAAGGTGAGACGAAGCGCTTGATCATTCCAACCGCTCTCCGTTGCGACCAGTCTGAACTCCAGCGCGTAGTCGGTGACACTGCCACTGCCCTGCCGGAAGGTGCCCAACCGAGCTCCTGGGTCCTGGCCACGAGCTGGGTGGTGGAAAACCCTGCGGAGCTCTGCCACGAAGTCTGGGTAGGAAAAACAAAAATCAGCCCTCATTGACCAGGAGGCAGTAACCCACTGTGCTGCTCGGCCTGAGAGCAGGTTAGTCATGTAAGCCACTCGGGCTCCCTCTGAAGTAAATCGGCTGGGTTGATGAAGGAAAACCAACTCACATTGCATGATGAATGTGGCACAATCCTCGAAGTTACCGTCAAACCAACGTGGTTCGGAGAGACGGGGCTCCCGAGGTGCGAGGTCGGGAGGCGCGGGGTCCACCACGGCTGCGGGTGGTGCTCTGGCTCTGAGACTCCTGGAGTAGGTGGGGTTACAAGCAGGGCATTAAATGCTTCACTCAACATCTGTAGTTGGTGCAGAATATCAGCCTGCTGATTACCCTGGGCTGTCTGCAGGGTAGCCAGAGAGCTAAGGGACTCCTGAATAGGCTGGACCTGAGCCCGGAGGTCCTGCACAGCAGCCGCAGCCGCACCTAACTGTAGGCTGTGGTCGTTGGTCAATTCGATCTGGACCGCCAACGCTGCCTTGACCCTGTCTGTGTCGGCTGGGGTCGTCATGGTCGGGTCGTAATGTTATGGTTTGAAACCGACCCCAACAGCACGGCACAGACAGGTAGTTCAGAGTTAGCCAAAGACTAGGGCGTATTTATTTCTGAAACAGGAATGAGCTAAATAACAATAAGAACAAACAAAGGGGAGAATGTTCTTGGCAGAGTTGTCTGCGGCTCTGCAGATCGTCCCGGTATTGAGATGGAGAAGCGGCGTAGCGCCACTGCCTCTGCGGCTCTGCAGCTACTCCAGGATCCAACTCGGGGAGGAACGGAGAGAGAGAGAGAGTGGTCAATAAAACAAGCCAACGGAATACAGAGGCAGTCCCGTCCTCCTTAGCTGAGTCCAGTATAAACACACGTGACTCTATCTTCAGTGTTACCAACACACAGGTTTAGCTGAGCCCAGTACAATCCCACGTGACTTAATCTTCAGTGTTACCAACACACAAGTTTAGCTGAGTCCAGTACAAAACAAAAACGGCAATTCTTCAGTGTTATCCAAACACACAGAAAACAGAGAATCCAAAAGGTTCGTTCCAAAAACTCACCAAAGCGCAAATGCGCAAAGCGGGCAACGAGGCACAGCTCCAACGGATGATAGAGATACACAACAGCGGCGACTTCCATGGACGTCCTGAAGAAAAACAGACGAGGCACAACAACGGGGGGAACAGGCAGTAGCAGTGATAATCCAAAACGACCCGACAACGATTGACAGAAAGACCCGAGTATATGAAGGGCTCTGGGCGCTGATTACAAACAACCGACAGGTGCGTGACGGCAATTGGTACTTGACCTAGAAGCGTGTGGTGGCAATGAGCATCCTCCTCACAGTACCTTGAAGCGTGTGGCGGGAATGGGCCAATCCTCACACTGAACACTTTTGTCTACGTACTTGACTCCTATTTTATACTTGCTATACTTATTTTATACTTATCTATTTTTGTCTAGCACAGTCTCTGGAGCATAACAGAACGAAGCATTTTGTATAAAAGTATTCTGTACTTCTGTATGATAACTAATAAAGAAACTTGAACTAATTGCAGACACAAATCAGTACCTCGCTAACTGCTTGGCTCTAGAGCAGAACATGATCCTAATGAAGTCATATCCACAGAGTGTCCTGCCGCTCCGCTGATGTCAAACCTTTAGAGTTATGGTCGCACCTCTCCTCCAGCACACAATCATTTTCTTTATCTTTCTTTCTCTAGCCCTCCTCAAGGGCCAGCCAGTTGGAGACATGTCACGACTAGTCGACACACACACACACACACACACACACACACACACACACACACACACACACACACACACACACACACACACACACACACACACACACACACACACACACACACACACACACACACACACACACACACACACACACACACACACACACACACACACACACACACAGAGCATGCAGCTGCATGGATTATCAATAGAAGATGTCTGAGTTGAACGGGGAGCGATGGCATGTCTGCCTTTATGCATCTACATCACGTGTGGCTACAAAGACCTGCAGGTTGCTCTTCGTTGTGGTTTATTCCTCAGCTGGTAAACCAGGCGAGAGATGGTGTGATAATTCATATCTACTCCACTCCTTCCTATCTTTTCATATGTAGTTTTTTTCCTGATAAATACTGAAAGGAGGACGAGCAGAGATAAGCACTTGCCTAAAGGGCTGAATGTGGCTGAAGGAACAGAAGACTCATCTAAAACGGCTCCATTTAAAAAGCAGAGCCGCACACGGCCATTGCAGGGGTCCACGCATTGGGCATATGGAGCACTGAAGCATAAGGCATTGAGCATTACGACATTAAGCATTATGGCATTATGCACTGGGGATTAGACATTATGCATCTAAGCATTAGGCACCATGTCTGTGGGCGTTATGCTGCTACCAGAGGAAAGGTCAAGATAGATAATCATAGTTGTCAGTTTGGCCTGATGGTGGCGCTAGAGAAAAGGTCATGGGATGAGCTGAATCAATAGTGTTGTTCCTCTAGGCCGGGGCCATGGATATTCACAGCAGATTGTGTGGCAATCCAGCCATTACTTTTCAACATATATTGTTCTCAGTTTGGCCTGATGGTGGCGCTAGAGCCAGGATGAGCATGTTCTCCTTCTGAACGCTGTACATTTTTATCTTGCCTACTTTGTTTTCGTGTCCATAATCAAAACCTGTAGAGGGATTCCCATTTGGACGACAGGAAATAGGTCCACAGTCTTGGAGTAGTTAGTGGTGGTTAGAGAAGTCTAATTGTGACCAGAAGGTTGCTGGTTCAATTCCTCATATCTCTCTCTACCGCAGCTTTCACTTATTTTGCAAGACCAATAACTTACACGGTTTTAATTTCAGAGTAGGTATGATGAATTATCAATAATTCACTTGATTTAAAATTTGATGCAACCAAATAATACCACGGCTTGAGTCGAGTGAAAACTGATGACTGACAAGCTTTTAAAAGCTTGTCAGTCATCAGTTTTCAGTTTTAGTAACTATAAAGTGTGACAGATCTCCTCCCCCCTCCCATGGATATGTGAAGGATGGGAGAGACTTCTGCCACGGAAGGAGTAGAGTCAATTAGGTAGCTGATTAGTACTGATAGAACACACCTGCATCATTAGTCCAACCACATCTCACGTGCACACACCCAGTCCCACACACTACATAACCACTAGGTTAGAGAGGAGTAAGTTGAGCGGAGGTGAGGTTGGAGTTGTTGTATTGAGAGAGAGAGAGAGAGAGAGAGAGAGAGAGAGAGAGAGAGAGAGAGAGAGAGAGAGAGAGAGAGAGAGAGAGAGAGAGAGAGAGAGAGAGAGAGAGAGAGAGAGAGAGAGAGAGAGAGAGAGAGAGAGAGAGAGAGAGAGAAAGAGAGAGAGAGAGAGGAGAGAGAGAGAGAGAGAGAGAGAGAGAGAGAGAGAGAGAGAGAGAGAGAGAGAAAGAGAGAGGAGAGAGAGAGAGAGATAGGGGAGAAGAGAGGGAGAGAGAGAGAGAGTAGAGGAGAGAGAGAGAGAGAAGGAGAGAAAGAGAGAGCGAGAGAGAGAGAGAGAGAGAGAGGAGAGAGGAGAGAGAGAGAGAGAGAGAAAGAGAGAGAGAGAGATGAGAGGGAGGAGAGAGAGAGAGAGAGAGAGAGAGATTGTGTATTCGGAGCTGTGAAGGTGAGAGGAAGTAATAGGAGAGGTAAAGGCGAGTAGGTATTCTTTGTGTACTGGACCCTGGACTGGCTGAGATACCCCCTTGTGTGCTGACCCTGGACTGGACGACTACCCCGAATTGTGAACAATCCCTTTTGTTTGAGATCAGAGGCTCTGTGTAGGATTGTAGTAACTGTCTAACTGTACATATGGCTGTTACCTCTAGTAACTGTTTACCTGCATATATATAATTGTCTCCACCAGTGACTGTCTAGTTGCATATATATCTGTTCCACTGGAGGGCACTCTAGGCGGAGCCACCCAGGTACTCTACCTTATGGCGAGTATAAAAGCAAAGGTATCCCCACCCATTTCGTTCTCTCCCACCAATGTCTCTCAGTGAGAGACTTGTGTTACTGCTGCTTACCATGTGAATAAAAGAAGTCATGCAGTTCAGGCTCAAGATAGAAACCATGCCTCTTGACCACATTATTGTCGCCCTATAGTTGAATTCTGTTAACAGGTTATGGGCCCAGAAAACGCCGGGGCGAAATAGTGGCGGTACTGTAGCAAGCTTAGCTGAAGTTATAGGCTAGGATAGCACCGGGAGCACCGCGTGGCTAGTCGCTAGGCCAACAAGAGCCAAAAGCTAAGCATACCATTAACGAAGAGGATGGAAAACAAGAGAAGAGACAAATGGCCGACATTCAATGGAAAAGCAGAGAACTACGAGCTCTGGGAAGAGCGCATGCTGTGCTGCATGCACGGGGCGGGGCTGAAGGAGACGATCCTGGGGGCCCCCACCGGAGAACTGACAGCGGAAGAGCAAGCCCTGGACGACCAGCGGAACGCCAGCGCGTACTGTGAGTTAGCGCCGATGCCTGACGACACCAGCCTGGGGCTGATATTCCGCGACACTAAAGACAGAGGCCGAGGAAAGCCTGGCGGTATTGAGAGAGCATTTCATCGGACGAGGAAGACCCAGAGTCGTGGCCCTCTACACAGCACTAACGGGCCCTGAGGAAGGGGGACCACCCGAAACTGTGACCGAATACGTCAACAGAGCGGAGCAAATCACGACGCCATTGAGGAGTGCCGGAGAAGCACAGAGCGATGGGCTAATGATGCCGATGATAATGAGAGGACTACCGGAGCTGTACAAACCGTTCACACTCCTGGGTAACACACGGTTCAACGGACATTACGTTGGGACAATTCAAGGCTAAGTTAAGGAACTTCGAGGCCTCAGAAGACACCCACCCAGCCGGAGGAGGGGGAGAGGGTGCTAAAGGCCCGAGCAACGCCAAGAGAGAGAACCAGGACCACGACGGAACTGGCGTGTTGGCGATGCGGAGATAAAGGCCATCGGAGAAGCGAATGCACAAAGACTGTCTGGTGTAGCTTCTGCAAATCCACGGGGCACACAGACAGAGCGTGCATGAAGAAACACAACCAGAGCGCGTGATACGCGCATGGACAAGATGGCGGCTACGGACGAGACGACGACCATGAACAAGACAGAGGCCACGAACAAAATGGCGACTACAGGCGAGACAAAAGCCACGGACAAAATGGCGACTACAGACAAGATAACGGCTGTGGACAGGATGACGACAGTGGGCACGACGACGGCGACTATCGACGTGAGATGAATCGAGACGACGCCCGGAGAATCGATGGCGGCGACGATCGACGTGAGGCGAGTCGAGATGACGCCCGGAGGATAACGGGACAAGAAGACTGCGCTTTTGGAGCGCAGACGGCGGGCATCGCCGGACCGGCCCAGCTGCAGCGGGCCCAGAGAAGGGGACTGATCGTGGACACGGGTGCGTCGTCCCATGTCATCAACGACAGGAGTCGGTTCAAGAACTTTGACGACACTTTCCACTCGGAGAGGCACTGCATGGAGCTGGCGGACGGTAGACACATCTACGGATTGGCACAAGAGAGGGGAGACGCACAGGTATGCCTCACGGACAGCAAGGGGCGCCGGCGTATGGTGACGCTAAAGAACGCTCTATACGTACCATCGTTCCCACAAGGACTATTCTCTGTAATAGCTGCTACTGCAAGCGGCACCAAGGTATTCTTCGATAAAGGTAAAACATTTCTTGTAGAACCTGAGGGTACCCGGTTTGACATAAAGATGTACCAGAGAATATTTTATCTGAAAACGGAGTGTAATGACAATGACCAGTGTAACGATAATGATGATGTGTGTAGCGGGATGGCCAGTCACGATATTCAGACATGACATGAGATTATGGGTCATTGTAATTACGAGGATTTACTGAAACTGCAACTAGTGTCAGAGGGCATGCACATTGAGGGGGAGAAGCGTAGACCTGACAAAAATTTTGCAATGTGCAAAACGGGGAAGTTTACCCAACCGAGATACAGAAATCCCACAGACAGAGTAAGGGTACCACTTGCACTAGTTGACATGGACCTAGCAGGCCCAGTAAGCAACGAGTCCATAGGAGGTTTTAGATATGTACAGTCTTTTACAGACGTGTGTACAGGGGCAGTGTTTGTTTACTTTATCAAAGAAAAGAGTGACACACTCCAGGCCACAGAAAGATTCCTGGCAGACGTAGCCCCTTATGGTACAGTAAGATGTTTGAGGTCCGACCATGAAACCGAGTTCACAAACAGAGAGTTCCAATCACTGTTGAGAAGGTATAAGATAAGACACAAGACGTCACGTCCATATCCCACACACCAGAGCGGGGTGGCAGAGAGGGAATGGCACACCCTTTTCGAAATGGCTAGGTGTAAGCTAGAAGATAGTAACTTACCAAAGAGCCTGTGGCATTATGCGGTGCAAGAAGCCGCTTACACCAGAAACAGGTGCTTTAATAAGCACTCGGGCACCACTCCGTATACAGCGCTGACAGGAAAGAAGTGTAATCTAGCCAGAATGCACCGATTTGGATCAGTGTGTTATGCGTACCTGCAGGACAGGGGAAAACCCAAGTCCAAGGATGTAAAAGGATTTTTCGTAGGACACGACAGAGGAAGTCCTGTTTTCCTAGTTTATCACCCCGGTAACGGGAGAGTGCAGAAACACATGCTAGTCAAGTTTGTCACGAAGACAACCTGTGGGAGTGAGACACAGACAGAGGAGCCAGAGCTGGACTCCAGAGCAAGGTGTGTAGAAATAGAAACACATCACCCCAGTGTACTTAGTACAGTTGTGCAGACAGACAGTCAGCAACCCCCAGAGGGCGATGACGAGAAGCACCCGAGGGTGACGTCAAGTGCCCCAAGCAGTGGGAGGTATCCCCCAAGGGAACACAAACCCCCAGAATATCTGCCAGACTATGCCAGGAAAGGGAGTGACGAGGAGGACAATACACCTACCCCCGTTGAGTACTACTACAGGGTAGCCAGTGGGGTAAACCCGACCTTTAAGGAGGCCACATTGTCCCCTGAAGAGGGCAGACAGACAGTGGGAGGGAAATGGTTGTATTCGATCCAGGAGGGTATTGAAGACCACGGTAAATACAAAGTATGGTTCAGAGAAAATTGATTGAATGCTGAAGAATTGAGCCATATGTTTGGTCCCATGTTTAAGTACAGAGGTGGATGAGTTACCAGGTTTACAATACTGAAATGGATCTTATGTTTAACCCCATGTTTAAGTACAAAGGTGGGTGGTTTACAATGTTAAAGTACAGAGGTGATTCAATGTTTAAATACAAAAGAGGATCTATGTTTAAAATACAGAAGTGGAGGATTTGATCATCGTTCCAGACCACAAAAGGAAGACCTGCAATTCGAAACTGGCCCCTGTAAATGTCCTAACCCAACCCCCTCCAATGTACAGTCATTTACCTAGTATGGTTTTGTCAATATTCCAATGTACAGTTATGCTTGTTTGTACAGTGTTTCCCCCCCACCCCCAACCCCCTCTAATGTACAGTAAATTACCTAGTATGGTTGTCAATATTCCAATGTACAGTCTTGCTTGTACAGATGTACAGTGTTTCCCCCCCCCAACCCCTCCTACCCACCCCCCCCCCCCCCCCCCCACCTAACCCCACCCTGCATCCCCTTAACAATTGTGTGTATTGAGCTGTACTGTATTGTACCCATTCTGCAATCTGTTAATACAGTTTTCAATCAATCAATCAATCAATCAATCAATCAATCAATCAATCAATCAATCAATCAATCAATCAATCAATCACCTAGGCAGGTTAAACCATTTTATAGGTATGGACTTCGAACAGTCTGCCAACTGTGTAAAAATATCCCAGAAGAGATATGTGGGGAAAGGTCCTGAGATGTTTTTGACTGAAGTAAGAAATGTATAGATAAAAATTGTGGGTAGCTTCATTCTGTTGGACAACCTGTACTCGCCCTGACCTATGTTCTGTAGTGAGTAAGAGTGTCATAGTATGTTTGTTGACCCCACAGAGAATAATTGAACTACGTCAAAAATATGTTTTTCGTTATCCCAGAGGTGCTGCAGACGGACAGCGGTGTTTCAGAAAAGACAACAAAGGTTTAAGGGCTTAGAGCCTACAGGGATACTATCAGCCTGTGAAGCTGAGTATATGTTTATAGCTATGACAATGCAAAATGTGTTTATCTAGAGCAACTGCTCTAAGTGATGAAGATAAGGTTATGAATGTATTGTTCAAAATGCAGTAGGTAATTGGAATATATCCTCTATACCAAATATGGTGTTTTTGAAGAATGGGCGTTCTGTCAAAACCGTTTAAAATGATGAACATTGTGTATATATGGAGACTGTTGTTTATAAGGACAACCAGGGGACCATTGTGATTACTAGGAACCCAATGTGTCAATATAGATGTAAACATGTCATTATAAATAATATCATCTCATCAGGTATGCCATCAGATAAGAAAGAATGACACGGTTTACTGTCCAACGGACGACAGAGTAATAGATACTATGAGGGAGCCTGTTTTCAAATTAAAATTGAAGGGATTTGCAAAGGTCATGTTTAATGTGAGGATATTGACTGTCATACCCTGTGGATGTTTTTGGGATTATATATTATTTCCTTTGTTAAATGTTTTTCCCAGAAGTCAGCCAGTATGCTAATGCAAACCTAAGTGGGAGTGTTGAGATCAGAGGCTCTGTGTAGGATTGTTAGTAACTGTCTAACTGTACATATGGCTGTTTACTCTAGTAACTGTGTGAGGATTGGTTCATTCCCCGCCACACGCTCCGCTCCTTTAAGGTACTGTGTTGATTGGTGCATTCCCCGCCACACGCTCCGCTCCTTTAAGGTACTGTGTTGATTGGTGCATTCCCCGCCACACGCTTTTGGAGCAAGTATCAATTCCAGCACGCACCTGTCATAGTTTTTGATTAGCACCCCAGAGGCTTTTTATACTGGGACTTCCCTTCAATCGATGTCGGGTCGTTTTGAATACTTCTGTTTCTGCCTGTTGTTCCCCGTTGCTGTGCCTCGTCTACTCTCCCTCCAGGACATCTGTGGATTGCCGCTGGTGAAGACCTTGTCCCCCCGCTTTGAGCTGCGCCTCGTTTACCCGCTTTACTCTTGCGCTTTGGTGAGTTTGAACCAAACCCCTTTTTGGACTATTCTGTTTTGTGTGTTTTGAAGAACACTGAAGAGTTCTATTTTTGCTTACACTTGACTCAGCTAAGTTGTGTGTTAAAGGAGACACTGAAGATTATCATTTTGCTTGCACTGGACTCAGCTGGGGTGTGTGTTTAGAAGGGACACTGAAGATTATCGTTTTTGTTTTGCACTGACCCTCAGCTAAATTGTGTGTTGTGGTGAACACTGAAGATATCGTTTTGTTTGTTCTGGACTCAGCTAAGGGAGGAGGAGACCGCACTGCCTCTGTGTGATGTGGACTGTTATTGATCTCTCTCTCTCTCTCTTTTCCACCTCGAGTTGAAGCTGGGAGTATCTGCAGAGCCGCTTTGGCGTCAACACCGTTTCCCCACCTCGAACACCAAGAGGATCTGCAGAGCCGCAGATAACTCTGCTGAAGGCAGTCTCCCTTTGTGTCAAGATTGTTACTTGCTCCTTTTTGACTCTGAAAATAAATACGCCCTAGTATTTGGCTAACTCTGAACTACCTGTCTGTGCCGTGCGTTTGAGGTCGGTTTCAAACCCTAACATTACGACCCGACCCTGTCGACATCAGCCGACACAGACAGAGTCAGAACCGCGTTGGCGGGCCAGATTGAATTAACCAACGACCACAGCCTACAGCTAGGTGCGGCTGCGGCTGCTGTACAGGAGCTCCGAGCTCCGAGCTATTCAGGAGTCCCTTGGCTCTCTGGCTACCCTGCAGACAGCCCAGGGTAATCAGCAGGCTGATATTCTTCACCAATTACGAACTCTGAGTGACGCATTTAACGCCCTGCTTGTAACCCCACCTGCTTCAGGAGTCTCGGCCAGAGCACCACCCGCAGCCGTGGCAGGCCCCGCGCCTCCCGATCCCGCACCTCGGGAGCCCCGTTTCTCCGAACCACGGTTGTTCAACGGTAACTTCGAGGATTGTGCCACATTCATCATGCAATGTGAGTTGGTTTTTCGTCATCAATCCAGCCGATTCACTTCAGAGGGAGCCCGAGTGGCGTACATGACTAACCTGCTCTCAGGCCGGGCAGCACAGTGGGTTACTGCCTCCTGGGCAATGGGGGCTGATTTCTGTTTTTCCTACCCAGACTTCGTGGCAGAGCTCCGCAGGGTTTTCCACCACCCAGCCCATGGCCAGGACCCAGGAGCTCGGTTGGGCACCTTCCGGCAGGGCAGTAGCGGGGTCACCGCTACGAGTTCAGACTGGCGGCAACAGAGAGCGGGTGGAACGTCCAAGCGCTTCGTCTCACCTTCATGAGGGGGCTCAACGACGCTGTAAGGGACCAGCTCACGACCCGTGAGGAACCGGAGTCCCTCGAGGACCTATTCAGCCTCGCCATTCGCATCGACGGATGCCTCCGGGAGAGAAGGCGTGAGAGAGCCCGACTGGGACCTCCAGAGGTGACTCAGACCTCCCGCACTCGTGACGGTACTGCGGCCCGTCCTGCTTCCACCACGACTGGTGGTCCCTTCCCCTCCCGTTCGGTGCCCGAGGAGGAACCCATGCAGCTGGGACGCTCTCACCTTAGTCCGGCTGAACGAGAGGCCAGGTTCAGTTCCGGCCTTTGCCTCTACTGCGGCCGTGATGGGCACCGTATCTCCAACTGCCCCACCCGGCCTAAAGACCAGGCTCGCCGGGACCCCGGGAGATCCTGGTGAGCCGTTTTTCTCGTTCCCAGAACCGTGCACCACCTAGTCGTCTGATGAGCGTCACCCTGACCTGGGCGGACCAACGGGCGACGGTGGAGGCACTCATCGACTCGGGTGCTGACGAGAGCTTCCTGGATTTCGAGTTTGCTACCCAGGCCAACATTCCGCTAGAGGACCTCGTGAGACCCTTGGAGGTGTTGGACCAACACCGCCTGGCTGACATCACTCAACGCACCGTCCCAGTCCTTCTCACCATTGCTGGTAACCACGTTGAGAGACTCCAGTTTTTCATCACCAGCTCTCCTCTTGTCCCTGTAGTCCTGGGCAGGCCTTGGCTCGCGCTGCATGAGCCCCACATCGCCTGGTCCTCCGGTACCATCAGAGGGTGGAGCTCCGCCTGTCATGCCCAGTGTCTTCAGGCGGCGTCCTGTCCCTCGGCCCGGAGCCCTCTTTGTGAGCCGCCTGCGGACCTCTCAACGATACCCCCCGAGTACCACGACCTCGAGGAGGTTTTCAGTAAGTCCCGGGCTCAGGCCCTTCCGCCTCACCGGCCTTACGACTGTGCCATCGACCTTCGCTCAGGGGCTCCCCTTCCCGGCAGCCGCCTCTACAGTCTGACCGTCCCTGAGAAGGCAGCGATGGATCGTTATATCTCTGAGTCCTTGGAAGCAGGTCTCATTCGGCCTTCCTCCTCCCCTGTGGCGGCCGGTTTCTTCTTTGTTGGGAAGAAGGACGGAGACCTTCGACCCTGCATCGACTATCGCCAGCTCAACGAGATCACCATTAAGAACAAGTACCCTCTTCCTCTCATGAACTCCACCTTTGAACCTCTCACCCAGGCTACCGTCTTTACCAAGCTGGACCTCCGGAGTGCCTACCACCTGGTCCATATCCGAGAGGGCGATGAGTGGAAGACCGCCTTCAAGACTCCCAGGGGCCACTACGAGTACCTGGTAATGCCATTCGGCCTCACCAACGCTCCGGCGGTATTCCAGGCGCTCATGAACGACGTCCTTCGTGACATGCTGGAGGAGTTTGTGGTGGTATACCTAGATGACATCCTCATCTTCTCTAAAACCCTCGAGGAACACATCCAGCATGTCTGACGTGTGCTGGAGCGCCTCCTTCACAATCGGCTCTTCGTCAAGGCAGAGAAGTGCCGTTTTCACTCCGACTCCGTCGAGTACCTGGGCTTCATCGTGGAGAGAGGCTTGACCCGGGCTGACCCTCGAAAGATCCGGGCCGTGGAGGAGTGGCCGGAACCCACCTCTCGGAAGGAGTTACAGAGCTTCCTCGGGTTCGCCAACTTCTACCGAAGATTCATCCGGAACTACAGCCAGGTGGCGGAACCACTGACCAGGCTAACCTCTCCCGCCCTGCCGTTCGACTGGTCCCCAGCGGCGGGTGCTGCGTTCCGCTCCCTCAAGAAGAGGTTCACTACCGCCCCAGTCTTGCTCCATCCAGACCCCAAGAGACAGTTCATCGTAGAGGTGGACGCCTCGGATACCGGACTTGGGGCTATCTTATCTCAGCGGTCGGCAACGGACCAGAAGGTACATCCGTGCACCTTCTACTCACGTCGTTTCCTCCCTGCCGAGAGGAACTACGACATCGGCAATCGGGAGCTGCTGGCGGTTGTGGCTGCCTTGGAGGAGTGGCGTCATTGGCTAGAGGGGGCCGAGGAGCCATTCACCATTTGGACAGACCACAAGAACTTGACGTATATCCGTGCTTCCAAGCGCCTCAATGGCCGGCAGGCAAGATGGGCCAGCTTCCTCAGTCGTTTCAACTTCTCGCTGACGTTTCGCCCTGGTTCCCGCAACACGAAGGCCGACTCCCTGTCCCGGTTACACTCCAAGGGAGCCCCAACCACTGAGGACCCGACTCCCATCCTCCCAGAGGGCAGGGTGGTTGGAGTGGTCACCTTGGGCATCGAGGGGGTGGTAAGGCGTGCCCTACGCTTCCATCGCGCTCCAGGCAAGGTACCGGTTCATCGCCTCTTCGTCCCCGACTCAGTCTGGTCCCGGGTCCTCCAGTGGGGCCATACCAGCCGGTTCGCCTGCCACCCAGGCGTTCATCGCACGTTCTCCTTCCTGGCTCGGCGATTCTGGTGGCCCACCATGAGGAACAACATCAAGGAGTTCGTACTGGCCTGCGCAGTCTGCGCCCGCAGCAAGGCCTCCCACCAGGCGCCCTCCGGGCTTTTGCAGCCGCTTCCCATTCCGAGCCGCCCTTGGTCCCATGTGGCGTTGGACTTCGTCACGGGACTTCCTTCTTCCCAGGGGAACACGTGCCTGCTGACCGTAGTGGATCGGTTCAGCAAGGGGGTTCACCTCGTGGCTCTTCCCAAGCTTCCCTCGGCGGCCGAGACGGCGGACCTCCTGACACGCCACGTGTTCCGCCTCCATGGGTTTCCCCAGGACGTCGTCTCGGACCGGGGGCCCCAGTTCACTTCCCAGGTATGGCGGGCTTTCTGCAAGGGATTGGGGGCAACGGTCAGTCTTTCCTCTGGTTATCATCCCCAGACTAACGGACAAACGGAGAGGATGAACCAGAGCGTGGAGTCTGCTCTTCAGTGTGTGGCTGCCGAGAAGCCTGCTTCTTTGAGCCGTTTCCTTCCCTGGATCGAGTACTCCATCAACTCCATGGTCAGTTCCGCCACCGGCCTCTCACCTTTTGAAGTGTCCCTGGGCTACCAACCCCCTCTTTTCCCTGCACAGGAGTCGGAAGTGGCAGTTCCCTCCGTACAGGAGCATCTCGACCGGTGCCGTCGGGTCTGGGAGATCGCCAGGACTGCGCTGCTCCGGTCATCGGAGCGCGCCAGTCGTGGGGCCGATCGGCGCCGGGTCCCTGCGCCGACGTACCACCCTGGGCAGAGGGTGTGGCTGTCCGCAAAGGACCTTCCGCTTCGGTCCTCGGCCAAGAAGCTCAACCCCCGGTTCGTCGGTCCTTTTGAGGTTCTGAAGGTGCTCAGTCCGGCGGCGGTGAGTCTTAAGCTTCCTGCGTCCATGCGCATTCACCCCGTTTTCCATGTGTCCCGGGTTAAGCCTGTCTCTCTCAGTCCCCTGATGCCTCCTGCTCCGGACCCGCCTCCTCCCGAGATGGTGGACGGACACCCCCAGTGGCAGGTCCGCCGGTTGATGGGCATTCGACGGCGGGGTCGGGGGTTCCAGTACCTGGTGGACTGGGAGGGATACGGCCCGGAGGAACGGAGCTGGGTCTCCCGCCAGCTCATCATGGACCCCGGCCTGATCACCGACGTCCATCGTGCCCACCCGAACGAGCCGGGTCGGGCTGGTCACCGGGTGGCTCCCGTGGAGGGGGGGGGTACTGTGAGGATTGGTTCATTCCCCGCCACACGCTCCGCTCCTTTAAGGTACTGTGTTGATTGGTGCATTCCCCGCCACACGCTCCGCTCCTTTAAGGTACTGTGTTGATTGGTGCATTCCCCGCCACACGCTTTTGGAGCAAGTATCAATTCCAGCACGCACCTGTCATAGTTTTTGATTAGCGCCCCAGAGGCTTTTTATACTGGGACTTCCCTTCAATCGATGTCGGGTCGTTTTGAATACTTCTGTTTCTGCCTGTTGTTCCCCGTTGCTGTGCCTCGTCTACTCTCCCTCCAGGACATCTGTGGATTGCCGCTGGTGAAGACCTTGTCCCCCCGTTTTGAGCTGCGCCTCGTTTACCCGCTTTACTCTTGCGCTTTGGTGAGTTTGAACCAAACCCCTTTTTGGACTATTCTGTTTTGTGTGTTTTGAAGAACACTGAAGAGTTCTATTTTTGCTTACACTTGACTCAGCTAAGTTGTGTGTTAAAGGAGACACTGAAGATTATCATTTTGCTTGCACTGGACTCAGCTGGGGTGTGTGTTTAGAAGAGACACTGAAGATTATCGTTTTTGTTTTGCACTGACCCTCAGCTAAATTGTGTGTTGTGGTGAACACTGAAGATATCGTTTTGTTTGTTCTGGACTCAGCTAAGGGAGGAGGAGACCGCACTGCCTCTGTGTGATGTGGACTGTTATTGATCTCTCTCTCTCTCTTTTCCACCTCGAGTTGAAGCTGGGAGTATCTGCAGAGCCGCTTCGGCGTCAACACCGTTTCCCCACCTCGAACACCAAGAGGATCTGCAGAGCCGCAGATAACTCTGCTGAAGGCAGTCTCCCATTGTTTCAAGATTGTTACTTGCTCCTTTTTGACTCTGAAAATAAATACGCCCTAGTATTTGGCTAACTCTGAACTACCTGTCTGTGCCGTGCGTTTGAGGTCAGTTTCAAACCCTAACAGTTTACCTGCATATATATAATTGTCTCCACCAGTGACTGTCTAGTTGCATATATATCTGTTCCCACTGGAGGGCGATCTAGGCGGAGCCACCCAGGTACTCTACCTTATGGCGAGTATAAAAGCAAAGGTATCCACCCATTTCGTTCTCTCCCCCAATGTCTCTCAGTGAGAGAAGACTTGTGTTACTGCTGCTTACCATGTGAATAAAAGAAGTCACGCCAGTTCAGGCTCAAGATAGAAACCATGCCTCTTGACCACATTATTGTCGCCCTATAGTTGAATTCTGTTAACACCTTTTTCTGTCGGCGAGCCTGTTTTTGAGTTTTTGACCCTCGGACTGAATCACAACCATTCTTTTGCTTTTCCCCTCTGGATTCTGCCCTGAATTCAATAAATACTTGTATTGATTGATATTGCTCTTGTGTAGACAGTCGAATTTGTTTGTATTTGAACCGTGGCGAGCCTGAACACCACCAGGTTCGTCACAAAAGTACAACTGAAGGCTAAATATTGGGTCCTCCTCCAATGGCCCCTGGAAGTAGGGTTAGGCTATTCACTAAAAACACGATGCAGGTGCAGATAACGCTCTGTGCATTTGCTTGAAAAGTGAGACAGAGGTGCATTTGATTTGTATCACAGGCCAGTTGAATTGCAGCCAGGAGAGGCAGTGGGCCAAAATGAATTGATAAGTGAATTCAGTCTAGGGGCCGGATAAAAATGCCAGGCGGGCTGCATTTGGCCCGCGGGCCTTGAGTTTGACACATGTGGTCACTTAAGACATTTTAGTTTAGAAATATTGAGCCATGAACATGGAATCCTTTGTCCCAAATGGATTTACATAACAATTAGCTGCAACCAAACAATAGGACTGGCCCTGGGCCATATTCCATGACTGCTTACACACAGCAGTGCCGGATGGATGAAAGCATTTCACTAGGCGAAGGCTACCGGATGCACAGATAGCTGGCGTTGGATGGTTTCATCCAGACTGTCCCTGAAGACCAAACCAAGATGTCATTGTTCTCAACAAACAGTTCAGATGGTCTTGTCTGGAAAACACTGAGGTGGAACCCTTCACACAGAAAACAGACGAGGTGATGTTATACCAACCTGTTCTCCCTCCAGGTACTGCTGCTCCTCTCTAGCCTGGTCCAACTCCACCTCCTTCCTCCTCAGCTCCTCCTGCATACTCAGGAGTTGCTAGGGAGGACACATGGGCACGCACACACACACACACACACACACACACACACACACACACACACACACACACACACACACACACACACACACACACACACACACACACACACACACACACACACACACACACACACACACACACACACACACACACAGTTATACAGTGAACAGTGAACCATCAGCAGTGTAGGTCGGTAATCTCAATGAAAAACGTCTGAGGCTAAACCAGAGGCGACACCAGTACGACGTTCTCTTTTAGAAGGAGACAAAGCAACACATTTACACGGCCCCAGCGGGAGCGCGGCCCTCTGCGGTTATATCATGCGTCAGGTTGCATCGCAGGAGACGGATAAATCAAGACGGAAGACTGCGGGTGACTAAGCACTCTGTGGCAATGGCAAAAATTAACTAGTGCATTGTGGGGTAGCTTCCTGGATTGTGTTGGAAACCAAACTGTAGCCTACTGTGGGAGAGTTCTGAGTCAGCACTGCAAGTCGGGCGTGTGTCTGAGCAATGCGAGTGTGTTTCAGTGTGTGTGCACTGTGCATGTGTGTGTGTGTGTGTGTGTGTGTGTGTGTGTGTGTATATAACTGTGTGTGTGTGGGGGGGGGGGGTTGTGTGTGTGCAGTCTGCATTTATGGTACCCTGAAAGCAATCACCCACAACGTGTCTTGCACCCTGATTCACAACAACATCTAGAATCTGTTGCACATAATTGTGAAAGGCTGTTGTGCATATAAAAGAGAAAGAGAGGGCCGAGGCATACTACCTAGACATGATGGTGTTGTTGTACAAACATTCAGGAGTGAATGAGTGGTTCCACCTGAGTGGTTCACTATTATTTGTGATGGAACAAGAATCAGCAGTTGGTGGTGCAGGTCTGAGGCCTTGGATATGACTGTAGGCTTATGATTCTGCTATTTGACAGCCTTGGTGGAGGAGACTTCTGTACCTACTGTCCTCAAAAGCATGTTGAACCGCAGTTCTCACAGGGGAAGCATCACTGCTACTGTATTTGTACTGTTTGTGACAAATAAAACCTGAACCTGAATCCTATATACTATCTTGTGTGATATACGATCTGTGGATTCAAATATAAGTATTTACAAAAATGTGTGTGCGTGAGTGCATTTTGGAGTGCATCCTCGAGTTTGTTTATAGATCGAAAGGCCATGAGAAATGTTTTGACTCCGGGCTTGTCTGGTGCTGCAGGCAACGAGAGAGCGAGCGCAGAGCAACATCATTTGTACACACAGGCACACGTTGACTGAAAACAACACTGCCACCCATCTCGTGCTCAACTTTCATAGTTCAATCTGCCACAGAGACAAAAGACCTCTTGGACACTCGGTTCTATTCATAGACTAGAATAAGCCTAAGGCGTAGATGGATGCACAGCCCATGTGGTGAGGAAGGCCCAGAGAATACTAAATGTCAGAGGGCCGTCACTAAGCTATCAACTACAGGCGACAGGGATACTCTGGGGAAGGGAACCAGTTGTTTTTCACTCCAAGCTCCAGTTCCAACCCTAAGACAAACGTGGGTCATTTCCATGACCTAGAATATAATATAGGGTTGTCGGCATTGGTAAATTGTGGGGAGCACTTTGAGTCTAGAGTCTAGAGAAATGAGCTACAGTATATACCGTAATTCCTCTAATAGTAACCGGGTCTCAAATACAAGCCGGGTCTCTATTAATGGCCGGGTGCGCTCTTGAGCTAAGCAATTATAAGCCGGCCTCCTAATACAAGCCGGGTTACTAATATACTGAGCTGCATACTGAGCTAGTTACTTGATTTCACTTTGAAAATGTTGAAATGACCAGTGACCACCTGTAATTGCACTGTTTACTATTTCATACAGTACTTGGTTTCAATAAATGAACCCAGTACATTTTACTGGGTTCAAACTGACACAAAATGTTGATTTATTCATTATGATCCGTTTGAAAATTTGAAATATAGGCCTCCCTCTTAGACAGGCCTCCTCCTAATACAAGCCTGGTACCCGCTACAGTTGAAACAAATACAAGCCGGGGTTACTATTAGAGGAATTACGGTAAATGCAAGTAGGATATTTTGTGACATGTGTCTGTTTGCTGGAATCAGTCAAATAAAAAAGGGATTGACAATGAAGATGCTTAGAAAAGTAGAAAAGAGATAAGGCGTTTTAGACATGTATCAGTATTGACGTCGGGACACAGGTTCTGTACCGTTCTCCCCCATGCGGATCTTCTTACAGGGGCTTTCATCCGAGTCGTCATCTGACATCTCCATCTCCTCCTCCCGACGAATCCCCATCAGCTCCTCGCTGTGGGCGTTCCTCAGCTCCTGTGACATCACAACCCACGAGACATACAGTACAAGGACCCCTCAGCACCTCAGTACTGGCCCCCTACAGATGCCTGTATAGAAAGGGATTTTACACTAGGCTGCGTCGGTGCCTGGTTTACCACACTTTGGTGCATCACTCCCAACTGCTCCTACAGTGAGTGCTGCTGTTGTGTTATTGCAATTTCCAGTTTGGAGAGAGGTAGTCGAGCATAGAAATCACTCTGCTCTGATTGTCCCTGAGCCCTGAGCCTGACATTGAGGAGCCCTACCCACAGCCGTAAAATAATGTGAAGCCCTACCCTCCTTCAAAACCGCTCTCAAAGAGCACCTATGGGTGGCTGCAATTCCCCCTCAAATGTATATATTTTCTTTTATGATCTTTGTTTATTAAACAGTACTGTATATATTTATTTATTTATTTATGTCATGTATGTCATAGATGTCACGATGAATTGAAAATGGGGGACCCTGATCTAAACAAGACGAAAGTCTTTTTCTGGTCTGCATCCCCTTATCAATTGTTTGTATTGAGCCGTACTGTATTGTACCCATTCTGCAATATGTGAATAAAGTTTTCAATTAATCAATCAAAACTGCTCTTGTAACATGGAAGGATCATTTTGACGATAGCTCAAATAGAGTCATACTTTATTTTGACTTTTTTTTATTCTTTTTAATTACCAATGGCAGTTTTCATAACTGATATATAACTAAAACAATTTTAAATACTGTCCATTTACCCAGAAGCTTTGCTCAAACGGTCAATCCCATCCCTGGCACCACTGCTTCAAAAAATACTCAATGTCATTGCCTTAATCTCCCAGCTCTGCAGTCTCCCCCAGTTGCTCCGATAAAGTTAATATGCTTAGAGACGCTCCAGTCAGGAGAGCTTTGTTATCAGTGAACCGAGTTGTGTAACATGTTGCTGTGCTGTGCTGTTGCTGTGGCGAGGAGCCTGAGCCTGCCTGACAGCATTATCTCTCATCAATTCCTCAGAAGCCTGCGGGATAATCAGATCTCTCTATGGCAGCCGCACTCATTATCGCCTCATATCAATACTGTGATTTCACACCACATTTCATAGAGGAAAATAATGCTCTTTCTGGCACAGGAAAAGATGCAGCACGGTTTCATACAATTAGCATAATAAACGCACAGGCTATAGAGTTGCAGCTACGTGTCGACTTACCAAGCATGCTTTAATAGGAGGGGGTTCACAGTCAGTGTAGCATGCTGGAGACAATTTGACATATCTCAAGCTCCACCCTCTTTTCTTGATCCTCCAGTCACACCCATTGTTTCCCCCGAGGGAAGCAACAGTTGTGATTGGGAAATCAAGAAAAGAGGGTGGGGCTTGAGATAGGTCAATTTGACCTCAAATGTACTGTGAGCCAATCATTCTCTTACCTCTTTCTTTTTGCACTGAAAATGTTAAACGCTGTGATTTCCTCCTTACTGACTCGACTGAGCTGATGAAGGTATGGTGATAACTAGTGTGGTTATATGGTTTGATTTATTGTGGCCCCCACAGGCAGACAAAAATCAGCGTCGCTTGAATGAGGGCAGCAAAAAAAATGACATTTGTTGGGTGTGCTGCCTCTTTTAGAATCAGCACACCATCTGTGATCAAATTGAGAACAGACACATTTCTCCCCTCCTTTTCCTGAGAATTCCACTGTTCCGACTTGTTATCTAGATTTGACTCCGGATTAATAATTTATCAGAGCCTTAACCCTGGAAACCGGGGTTGCCATGGCAGCGCCTCACACTCTCGATGAGGATCTTGCGTTTACACACCAGGGACAGAGGGAGCACTCAAGAGAGCGGGAGGGAGAGAGGAAGGGAAGTGTGCAGACTCTGAAGATCAGAAGCCAGTTGCTTCCTGTCTGTCTGTCCGTCTGTCTGTCTGTGAGGGCATCCCCGCAGGACTGTCTCAGGACTCCAAAAGAATTACAACCAAAGAAACTAAAGAGGTGGGGTTTGGGGGGAGGGAGGGGGGAAGGGGAGGGATTAAAAAGAAGGGAGATAGTTATACCAACCTCGCACTGCTTGCGCCAAATGTCTATGTTCTTGCGCTGTGCTTTTGAGAAATGGTCCCATGCCTTTTGCCTGGAGGCTGCGGTGAAAACGGCGTTGATCTGCTCGACTTTGAGGGTGAACAGGAAGGAGGAGGGGAGGAGGGGAGGGGGGGGGGGGGGGGGGGGGGGGTCAAGACAAAACAAGCCGTTTATGTAGAGCTCGGTACCATCGACTGATGCTTATACACCGGACTGTGGAGAGACCAGGAGCGCACCGGGACAAGGAGGCCGGGAGATCATGGTGACGGGGACGGGATGCGGTTTGTAGAGATTTTCAGAGAGGGTTGCGAATTAAATAGATGTCTGTGAGAAGATGTTCATCAATTGTCCTTTTTTCATTTCCATTAAATGGTGTATAGAGGTGATATAGCAATTAAATTGCAAAATTATAACAATTTGTCTTTCAGTAGTATTGATTGTCTGAAATCAACTATTAAATGTCACATCTGAGCCTCGATTTATAATTTACCGCCCACTGTAGACGTTGCAAGTGCAACAGCTACAAATAGCAGAATCCAATTGAACTACCTGCATGGCAACAGAATAGTGAAATAGAGATGGCTGGATACAGAGTTTTAAGTGGTACTTCTCTATGGTAGAATATCTTACTTTCTATGTAACTATGCCAACCTCTTCAGGAGCAATCAGCCTCTATCATTAACTGTCACTAGCTACATTAACCCTTGTGTGGTGTTCACGTTTTCACCTCACTCACTCTCAATTACAAGCAATATAGACAGCATATATATGGTTCATATTTACCATTTACCTCTGCTAAATCACATTTATCAAGTCCTATTTGTTTTGTGTGATAAAATGTGTGTGTAAAAAAAAAAGGAAATACATTATAATCAAGACATGAATGGTAAATATGTCAGTAAATATGAATGAAACAAGGTGGGGGCAGACAGTGCAGTGTTCTTTTTTGTAAAGTCTTTATCATATTTACTTGTTATCACCTACAATTTCCACACTTTCAGGTCCAGTGGACCAGAACACCATGTATGTAAATGTGTAGGGGGCGTACAGTGTGCGCTCAATGAAAATGTGTTATTCTATGCTCTTCACAGATAATGAGCCAAGGCCAAGGAGTCTCAGGCAAAAAAAATTATTGTATCATTTCTCTTTCATTGAAAACCTGAAAACCATTGAAAACCCGAACACCACACAAGGGTTAAGGCATTTGTTCCCATTCCACAGGACATTAGGAGCGAGCAGCCTCTGACATTACTGTAACTGTCACTACCTGCTTTAAGGCATTTTGCTCCCAGTTTGCAGACAGGAAAAATACGAATAGGAAAAGTAAGACACGGAGCAAAATAAAATGACCTTGGTCAGCTTTGCCATAATTTGCGATGTACCCGGTATTATAAATAGATTTTCAAAACAAAAGTAAGTGACTTGACTGCAGGTTTCTGCAGCGGCCAGTATAGGTAGGTGTTTGGCTGTTCATAACTCCTATAGAGGTATGTATGTTCAAAATGTAGACATGTTACCACAGTGAAATACCACACATTCAGGATTTATTTTAAGTATATCCTATTGATGACTAACCAAGCCCCTTCTTAGGACGCCTATAAAGTTTTCACATCAGATTTTTGTCGACAAAAGAAATGGCACAAGCCTCCTCTTAGCATTTGTTCGTTCGCAATGCTAGTGCACCTCAATGGTGGTATCAAGCCATTACTGTTTGAAAGGATGTGATTTTATGTTATGTGATTTTCAGAAAAATGGGTTCATAACCCATGGATGTGACATGTGATCACATTTTCCGACAACAGCGCCTGGACAAGCCTCGTAGAGGTGGAAGTGTGCCGACACCCTCAGCGGCGCCTGTACTCCCCCATGAAGCTGAATCATTCAAGAGTAGACAATACCATTCTAACCTACCGCATCAGCATACACAGACCAAGTAGGGAGGGTGGTGAACATGTGTAGCAAAATGACCAGCGCTGAAATACCCAGGTTAGTAATCAATATGATATAGGTTTATAAATATCCTGAAACGCCTCACTAAAGCCACACCAACTTGCATAGAGAATCACATGTGTTTGGGAAATGGATTGAAACAAATCGGACTAGATGGTGTCGTGTGTCCGGACCTGGGCTCTCCAGTATTCTACAGTACTTACAGCTCATGACCTGCAGATTCTGTTCCTTCTGGACTGACAAAGGCAACATTCATCTACAACGGATGGTTATTTTTGCACTACAGTGCCCATGGTGTTGTAATGTCAGCCATGATCCACTGACTGCTTGTACTATTTGGTTTAAAGTACGACTAATCCTATTGTACTCATTATTTTGTATTGTAAATGATCATTAGGGCTGTATCCTATTGTATTGTTAATGATCATTGGGGCTGTATCCTATTGTATTGTTAATGATCAATGGGGCTGTATCCTCCACTAAAGAAATTCGTAGTTGACTAATAGTCATAGGGCTTGGTCGACTAATGGATTAATTAATTTCATAGACAAATCTGTAAAATAAAAAAAAAGAAGGACCTCTCTAAATCTAGTCTTTACCAGAGATGTGCTTTTTTTAAGGACATAATCCAATTCAGCATGGAGAGCATAAACATCAACTAACAACATTTTGGTTGACTAAGACCAAACCAGCCAATGAATCGACTAAGGGGACAGCCCTTATGATCATTCTATTTTTGTGTATATGATAATTATGAAATCTAAAAATGTTAAAACCATGTGTTAATCTGTTATAGTAAAATGTTGCCTTTATAGTATTGCTCTGTTCTGATTGCTTAGAGACATAATATTCATTGTCAATAAAACAGAAAGTGTTCTGGCGGCGTCCTCTCTTTTTATTGGCCACGCCTGAACTCATATTATGAACATAAAACATAATCCCCCTCCAGTGACTGTACTCATAATTATAGACTTTGCCTCATGGAGCTATGGAATTAACATGATACATTTGTAAGAATTCAAAACCAAACACAGCTTTTAGGGGGGGGGGGGATACAAAAGAAACAACAATAATAATAATAATAATAATAATAATAATAATAATAATAATAATAATAATAATAATAATAATAATAATAATAATAATAATAATAATAATAATAATAATAATAATAATAATAATAATAATAATAATAATAATAATAATAATAATAATAATAATAATAATAATAATAATAATAATAATAATAATAATAACAATAATAATAATCATCTGTTGTTAATATCAAAATCATGCATGGCTGTGTCGTGGGTTGCTCTGAGAGAAGAATAGAGAGAGCGAAAGAGAGAGAGAGAGAGAGAGAGAGAGAGAGAGGTGTGGGTTTGAGTTGCCTACCTCACTGGTAAGATCCCCTGTTCCTTTGCATCAGATTGCCCCAGACCATCAGCTCCTCAGGGGAACAGTGCAGAGTACTTACCCAGCTAGAGCCCTCTTGCCCTGGGCTCCAGCCACTGCCGCTCTTCCTTACACAACTACAGGCTGGCTGAGGGTCCTCTCTACTGGCATGTGTGTGCTCTGTGTATGTGTAAAGGTAAAGACTGAGTGTCTGAATTATATATTGAATTTCCGTGGGATCAAATGGTACAAATAAAGAGCTTTTTATAGCCTTGTAGCAGTTAGCTTTGACTACATATTTTATCTTTTATATTTCCCATACTATACATGTTTTATCTCTGTTAGCACAGACTGCCCCTCCCCTGACACACACATGGAATGTGGAGTGTACTGAGCGAGTGGAGCAAGACCTAGTTTGTCTAAACTCTAGACAAAATCTAGTTAAAGGTTTAAATTGAAGGTGAGACCAAATAAACTAAAAACTTCAAAAGGAAGAAATCACTCTGTCTGCCTAGAGCTAGAGTGCATGCGTTAAACAAATAGCAACAGATGTTTATATCTTCACTCCCATGGGGCACCTCAGCAGTGAGGTCACTGGTCGATTCGGGTGTGGGACGCAATCCCTCCCAGAGAGCGGTCGGGGATCAACAAAGAAGCAGACACCGTCTCCTCCTCCTAGGGGGGGGGCTGGAACCAGACAGCGTGTAGTTGTTGATATCCCCCCACCCCACCCCACCCCAGAACGTCTGCACCAAAAGGTGGCATGCGGTCACATTGCGGCTCCTCTTTTCGATACCTCAGTCAACTGACCTAATCGCTGCCAGGAAGCGAGGGGAGAATAATGGAGCTGATCACAAGACGGATGGAAGCGCGTTGTCATGGAGACTGGGCTAAGGACCGTGCCGAGTAAATGACTTCAGATGGAGACGGGGCATAAAGACGTGCACAGAGAAATTACTTCACACGGTCCCCGCGCCGCCACACACCATGACTGCACCAAGTGTTCTGTCATGTGTTTATCATAATATTCTGGTCTGATAAAGATGCAAACGCACCTTATTAGCCTGGGGTTCTCCTCAGCCCTCGGCTATGTTTCCATGTACTGTATATTTAATTCATTTGATTTTTTTTAACAGTATTTAATTTTTTATAATAAACTCAGCCCAGGGCAATGTTCTAGAATTCTCCCCCAAAGCTCAAGTCAAGAAATGTCGGTTAGTCCGAAAGCCCAGTTGGCCTACTGATTTTCAAAAAAGGTTGTAGAATGTAGCTAGTCCTATGCAGATAGCCTGTGATGATGTGCACTGGTGGGTGTGGCAGCTTGTCCTACGCTGATAGCCTGTGATGATGTAGACTGATGTGAGACGGTGTAACTTCCTCGGACACTTCCATCAGTCAGTGTGGCCTCTGGCAGTAAAATATTGTGCTCTGACCCTGAGTAATGGCCAAGTTATATACAGTAAAATATGAATGTATCAGTATAGCTAGTCGTTGCCTGACAGTATTGATGTATAATAGTGTCCTTGTAACTGCTCCTCTAAGGATATTTATGTCATGTATAAATTGATTAACAGTAAAGTCTCAGTATGCCAGTAGGAGTTACCTGTTTGGTAAAGCAGTCCTACACTGATTCAGGAAGGCGAGGGAACGTACCTTATAGTGTCAGTTCTGTGTCTGCATATTCACCAGTAGCTGTCAAGTGTCAAACCATGCGCTTTAAAGTACAATCTGTAATGTTGTCAAATAGTGACCTCTAGGCAAAAGAGTCCCTCTTGGTGTTGTGCTTTGTTTATGTTTTTGTCTGATGTGTGGGTTGGATTTCAGTGGATATAGGGAGGGGTCACTAATGCTGGCCACACCTCTGCCAAGACAGGTCTGGAGAAATGCACAGTATAATAAGTAACTATTATACCCACCTGTCAGACTAAAACAAAAAAAATAAACAAAGTACAATACCAATCTTTTGCCTAGAGGTCGCTGTTTGATGGCATTACAGTTTGGACCTTTAACATCTCCTTACACTGCATCAGTATGGACAGTAGGGCGTTCTTGAAGGCCTCTTTGGCAAGCTCCATCTCCTCCTCGTGCTGGGCCTTCTCACTCATCAGCCGACGCACGTGGCTATTGGCCGACTGGATCATGGAGTAGAAGTGATTGGCTGTCCGGCGGTTGACTCGCCCCGGTCCACCCATGTGAAAAGCACCGCTGTGGCCTCGCTGAAATTATGGTCATCTGAGAGGAAGGGGTGACAGAGTGAGTATAAGATGCCTGAGCATCTAAGAGCATTGTTTGCATGGTTTGACATCATGGTAGTAAAAACATATATAAATACACACAATAGGTATTTTCAGAGAATGGCAAGCAATACAGTTACGGCACCTCATAAAGCTGTTCAGCAGTCTCAAGGATTTCCCAAAAGGAAACCGAAATCAGTCTCTTGGGCCACCCGCTCGCCACGGTAATATTCACCCTTTTTGAATTTCAACAATTCAACCGAAACCACTAGCCGCGTGCAGAATACCTCCCCCACAGCGGCCCCCTCCACCCAATGCATTCTCCATTTGAATAATAATTGAACGGCGACACGGAGCTGTGGACGATTGCGACACCGAGTGAATTAGAAATCGTTTAATGAACCCAATACCCACTGTAATGTGGAAAAAAGACTCCCCCTTCACTCCTCCCCCTTCACAGATACAGCCCTATTCATGGGAGGCTGAAGATTACAGTCACATTACAGCAGACACAATGAACCCTGGCGGAACAGCGACAACTCACGGAATAATGGACGTTTATTTCCCCAGCCTTTTGAGAAGAAGAATTCATTCAAATAGAGGTTTTCATGAGAAAAGTGTTTGTTTACGTTCAGTATCACTGGGTGGATAGTCTGTGAATGGCCAGGCACTGTTATGAGAGAATTGATTTTCACACACGCACGCACACACACACACACACACCACACACACACACACACACACACACACCACACACACACACACACCACACACA
>NW_028172930.1:0-1000 GCF_963971535.1 Notolepis coatsorum | reverse complement strand
CTTATTTGATTGATTGATTGATTGATTGATTGATTGAAAATTGTATTAACAGATTACAGAATGGGTACAATACAGTACGGCTCAATACACACAATTGTTAAGGGGATGCAGATCAGAGAAAGACTTTTGTCTTGTTTACATCAGGGTCCCCCATTTTCAATGCATCATAACATATGACATACAGATAGACAGTACTGCTACATCTATACATAGGTTGCTACAAAGCATGCCATCTAACAGTGAAGTTAGCAGTTGTTATTTGATTGATTGATTGATTGAACATTTTATTAACAGATTGCAGAACGGGTACAATACAGTACAGCTCAATACACACAATTGTTAAGGGGATGCAGACCAGAGTTAGCGTTGTTATTTGATTGATTGATTGATTGATTGATTGATTGAAAAATGTATTAACAGGAGAGGGAGGTTCTACAACGAATGCCATCTAACAACACACTTCCTGCGATTTATATTTTGTTTCACAATGAGTCATGACCTACCAATTACATAATCCAACATTGTGTAAAGCAACTAACACATTCCACGTGACTTTATCGTTTTTGAATGAGTCGTTATGACGATATCAACACATCCATTCATAAAGATTATTGTCCGCCATCTTGGTTTCATTCATAAAAACACGAACGGCGGAGTGATTCGGAAAAAAAGTTATTCGGTTGTGGGCGGGTTCTGGTATCACGCGGAGTGTGTTATGAGAAATAACAACGTCTGAAAGAAGTGTTTCAGCCAATCAGAATCAAGAAATTTGCATGCCATTGTACAAGATGTTTTTAATGCTATCTTGGTGTTTGATTATAAAAAAAAATGTATTCGATGAGTAACGATATAATGTGATTGTAATTAATTACACAGTAATGTAAAAAGAAAAAAAAATGTTGGAAATTCTTCTCACAAAGCAAATAGCCTGAATGCGTAACTATATTTGTGTAAAAAATTTCATTATTGCACATTCGTATGCAATGCCGAGGGTTGCTGT
>NW_028172931.1:0-12228 GCF_963971535.1 Notolepis coatsorum | reverse complement strand
GTGTATCTCTTGAACCGTTTGTCGTCGAGACTTGCGGGTTGTGCCATTGGACTCGGTAGCGATATCCTCTTTCATTGGTCGATGTTGATCACTCCCCTGATCCTTAGACCACGCCCCTTAGGCCACACCCCTTAGTCCAGAAAATTTATAAAAAAAACTCGGAAAAGTAAAAAAAATATAAAAACTCGGAAAAGGCAAAAAAATTATAAAAACTCGGAAAAGTCCGAAAAAAATTTAAAACTCGGAAAAGTCAGAAAATTTTTAAAAACTCGGAAAAGTCAGAAACATTTTAAAACTCGGAAAAGTCTGAATTTTTTTAAAAACTTGGAAAAGATGGCGGTTAGGTGGCCGAGCGGAGATTGCGTTTGTCACCAACCCCGGAGCTGTGAGCTGGATTCGCCTGTTCGAATCCAGCTCACAGCTCCGGGGTTGTCACCAGCTTGGCTGGCCGTCTGCACTAATACAATTGGCTGTATTAGAGGGTGGGAGAAGCTGGCGGGGTGGGTCCGGGTCGTTGTAAACAGCGACTCCTACAGTTCGGTCGGGGCGCCTGCTAAGCGCGGATAGGACTCGAGGGGGATAGTGTGGTCCTCCCACACGCTACGCCCCTCGATAAGAATCCGCGCTGCCAGGTGAAAAAAGCGGTGATTGGCTGGACGTGTGTCGGAGGAAGCACGTGGTAGCCTCCACTCTCCCAGATGATCTGACTGTGGGGGTAAGTGCGCAGCGACCAGGAAGGGACTGGGAATTGGCATACGACTAACATTGGGATGGGAGAAAATCGGAGGAAAATGGAGGGGGAAAAAGACCAATAATAAAAATTTTAAAAAAAACTCTGAAAAGTCTGAACATTTTTTAAAACTCGGAAAAGTCAGAAAAACTTTAAAAACTCGGAAAAGTCCCAATTTTTTTATAAATTTAATACGTTTTTAGACTCGCAAGAGACCCTCTCCCGTTGGCCGGCGGTGCACAGGCGTCACCCACACTTTCACAATTTCCCCCGTGCGGAATTGTCTAGTTATTATATATATTATTTATCATTATTATATATTGATATGAAGGTTGCTGTGCTTCAGGACCAGTCCCTGGAAGGGGAGGCGAGTGGAGCTCTGGAGCAGTTTATCAGCTGATGGGAGACAACGAGACGGCTCTACAGGTCAGTTACATCATTACTGTTATTATTATATTATTATTATTAATCATAATATTGTTGTTATTATTATCATTATCACTATTATTATATTATTATTATTATTATTATTATTATTATTATTATTATTATTATATTATTATTATCATTATTATTATACTATTATTATACTACTATCTATCTATCTATCTATCTATCTATCTATCTATCTAACCATCCACTCATCCATCATCCCTCCACTCACCCCTCCCTTCATCCACTCACCCCTCCCTCCCTCCTTCCCCCCACTCCCCCTCCCTCCCCTCACCCCTCCCTCCCCTCACCCCTCCCTCCCCCCTCACCCCTCCCTCCCTCCCCTCACCCCTCTCTCCATGTCCACCAATCCACTGACTGCTCTCCTCCATCTATCTATCCATCTATTCCTCTATTCCTCTATCCATCTATCTATCCATCTATCCATCTATCCATCTATCCATCTATCTATCTATCTATCTATCCAACCATCCACTCACCCCTCCCTTCACTCACCCCTCCCTCCCTCCCCTCCCTCCCTCCCCTCCCTCCCTCCCTCCCTCCCTCCCTCCCTCCCCTCCCTCCCTCCCTCCCTCCCTCCCTCCCTCCCTCCCTCCCTCCCTCCCTTCACTCACCCCTCCCTCCCCTCCCCTCACCCCTCCCTCACCCCCCCCTCCCTCCCTCCCTCCCTCCCTCCCTCCCCTCCCCTCTCCCTCCCCTCACCCCTCCCTCCACTCACCCCTCCCTCCCTCCCCTCCCCTCACCCTAACCCTCCCTCCCTCCCGTCCCTCCCTCCCCCTCCCTCCCCCTCCCTCCATGTCCACCACCATGAGTGACTCCCTGCACCGACTGCTCCCCTCCTGCAGTGGCACCAGAGGGCGCTGGATATAGCCGAGCAGACAGGATGTGGGAGGAGCCAGGGGCGGGCCTACGGGAACCTGGGTCTGACCTATGAGGCTCTGGGAAACTTCGAGAGGGCGGTGGTGTTTCAGAGCAGCACCTCAGCCTGGCGGCACAGACCAACGACCTCACGGCCAAAACACTGGCCTACGGGAGCCTGGGGAGGACGCACCACGCCCTGCAGAACTACGCCCAGGCTGTGATGTACCTGCAGGAAGGTGAGAGGAAGCACAGGCTGTGATGTACCTGCAGGAAGGTGAGGGGAAGCACAGGCTGTGATGTACCTGCAGGAAGGTGAGAGGAAGCACAGGCCGTGATGTACCTGCAGGAAGGTGAGAGGAAGCACAGGCTGTGATGTACCTGCAGGAAGGTGAGAGGAAGCTCGTTTATTAACTACGCAGGAAGGGGAGAGGAAGCACAGGCTGTGATGTACCTGCAGGAAGGTGAGGGGAAGCACAGGCTGTGATGTACCTGCAGGAAGGTGAGGGGAAGCACAGGCTGTGATGTACCTGCAGGAAGGTGAGGGGAAGCACAGGCTGTGATGTACCTGCAGGAAGGTGAGAGGAAGCACAGGCTGTGATGTACCTGCAGGAAGGTGAGAGGAAGCACAGGCTGTGATGTACCTGCAGGAAGGTGAGGGGAAGCACAGGCTGTGATGTACCTGCAGGAAGGTGAGGGGAAGCACAGGCTGTGATGTACCTGCAGGAAGGTGAGGGGAAGCACAGGCTGTGATGTACCTGCAGGAAGGTGAGGGGAAGCACAGGCTGTGATGTACCTGCAGGAAGGTGAGAGGAAGCTCGTTTATTAACTACGCAGGAAGGGGAGAGGAAGCACAGGCTGTGATGTACCTGCAGGAAGGTGAGGGGAAGCACAGGCTGTGATGTACCTGCAGGAAGGTGAGGGGAAGCACAGGCTGTGATGTACCTGCAGGAAGGTGAGGGGAAGCACAGGCTGTGATGTACCTGCAGGAAGGTGAGAGGAAGCACAGGCTGTGATGTACCTGCAGGAAGGTGAGGGGAAGCACAGGCTGTGATGTACCTGCAGGAAGGTGAGGGGAAGCACAGGCTGTGATGTACCTGCAGGAAGGTGAGGGGAAGCACAGGCTGTGATGTACCTGCAGGAAGGTGAGGGGAAGCACAGGCCGTGATGTCCCTGCAGGAAGGTGAGAGGAAGCACAGGCTGTGATGTACCTGCAGGAAGGTGAGAGGAAGCACAGGCCGTGATGTACCTGCAGGAAGGTGAGAGGAAGCACAGGCTGTGATGTACCTGCAGGAAGGTGAGAGGAAGCACAGGCCGTGATGTACCTGCAGGAAGGTGAGAGGAAGCACAGGCTGTGATGTACCTGCAGGAAGGTGAGGGGAAGCACAGGCTGTGATGTACCTGCAGGAAGGTGAGAGGAAGCACAGGCCGTGATGTACCTGCAGGAAGGTGAGAGGAAGCACAGGCCGTGATGTACCTGCAGGAAGGTGAGAGGAAGCACAGGCCGTGATGTACCTGCAGGAAGGTGAGAGGAAGCACAGGCTGTGATGTACCTGCAGGAAGGTGAGAGGAAGCACAGGCCGTGATGTACCTGCAGGAAGGTGAGGGGAAGCACAGGCTGTGATGTACCTGCAGGAAGGTGAGAGGAAGCACAGGCCGTGATGTACCTGCAGGAAGGTGAGAGGAAGCACAGGCTGTGATGTACCTGCAGGAAGGTGAGAGGAAGCACAGGCTGTGATGTACCTGCAGGAAGGTGAGAGGAAGCACAGGCCGTGATGTACCTGCAGGAAGGTGAGAGGAAGCACAGGCTGTGATGTACCTGCAGGAAGGTGAGAGGAAGCTAGTTTATTAACTACGCAGGAAGGGGAGAGGAAGCTAGTTTATTAACTACGCAGGAAGGGGAGAGGAAGCTAGTTTATTAACTACGCAGGAAGGTGAGGGGAAGCTAGTTTATTAACTACGCAGGAAGGTGAGGGGAAGCTAGTTTATTAACTACGCAGGAAGGGGAGAGGAAGCTAGTTTATTAACTACGCATGAAGGGGAGAGGAAGCTAGTTTATTAACTACGCAGGAAGGGGAGAGGAAGCTAGTTTATTAACTACGCAGGAAGGTGAGAGGAAGCTAGTTTATTAACTACGCAGGAAGGGGAGAGGAAGCTAGTTTATTAACTACGCAGGAAGGGGAGATGAAGCTAGTTTATTAACTACGCAGGAAGGTGAGGGGAAGCTAGTTTATTAACTACGCAGGAAGGGGAGAGGAAGCTAGTTTATTAACTACGCAGGAAGGTGAGAGGAAGCTAGTTTATTAACTACGCAGGAAGGTGAGGGGAAGCTAGTTTATTAACTATGCAGGAAGGGGAGAGGAAGCTAGTTTATTAACTACGCAGGAAGGTGAGGGGAAGCTAGTTTATTAACTACGCAGGAAGGGGAGAGGAAGCTAGTTTATTAACTACGCAGGAAGGTGAGAGGAAGCTAGTTTATTAACTACGCAGGAAGGGGAGAGGAAGCTAGTTTATTAACTACGCAGGAAGGGGAGAGGAAGCTTGTTTATTAACTACGCAGGAAGGGGAGAGGAAGCTAGTTTATTAACTACGCAGGAAGGGGAGAGGAAGCTAGTTTATTAACTACGCAGGAAGGTGAGAGGAAGCTAGTTTATTAACTACGCAGGAAGGGGAGAAGAAGCTAGTTTATTAACTACGCAGGAAGGGGAGGGGAAGCTAGTTTATTAACTACGCAGGAAGGGGAGAGGAAGCTAGTTTATTAACTACGCAGGAAGGTGAGAAGAAGCTAGTTTATTAACTACGCAGGAAGGTGAGAGGAAGCTAGTTTATTAACTACGCAGGAAGGGGAGAAGAAGCTAGTTTATTAACTACGCAGGAAGGTGAGAGGAAGCTAGTTTATTAACTACGCAGGAAGGGGAGAAGAAGCTAGTTTATTAACTACGCAGGAAGGTGAGAAGAAGCTAGTTTATTAACTACGCGGGAAGGTGAGAGGAAGCTAGTTTATTAACTACGCAGGAAGGGGAGAGGAAACTAGTTTATTAACTACGCAGGAAGGTGAGAGGAAGCTAGTTTATTAACTACGCAGGAAGGTGAGAGGAAGCTAGTTTATTAACTACGCAGGAAGGGGAGAAGAAGCTAGTTTATTAACTACGCAGGAAGGGGAGAGGAAGCTAGTTTATTAACTACGCAGGAAGGGGAGAGGAAGCTAGTTTATTAACTACGCAGGAAGGTGAGAGGAAGCTAGTTTATTAACTACGCAGGAAGGTGAGAAGAAGCTAGTTTATTAACTACGCAGGAAGGGGAGAGGAAGCTAGTTTATTAACTACGCAGGAAGGGGAGAGGAAGCTAGTTTATTAACTATGCAGGAAGGTGAGAGGAAGCTAGTTTATTAACTACGCAGGAAGGTGAGAGGAAGCTAGTTTATTAACTACGCAGGAAGGTGAGAAGAAGCTAGTTTATTAACTATGCAGGAAGGGGAGAGGAAGCTAGTTTATTAACTACGCAGGAAGGTGAGAGGAAGCTAGTTTATTAACTATGCAGGAAGGTGAGAGGAAGCTAGTTTATTAACTACGCAGGAAGGGGAGAGGAAGCTAGTTTATTAACTACGCAGGAAGGTGAGAGGAAGCTAGTTTATTAACTACGCAGGAAGGTGAGAGGAAGCTAGTTTATTAACTACGCAGGAAGGTGAGAAGAAGCTAGTTTATTAACTATGCAGGAAGGTGAGAGGAAGCTAGTTTATTAACTACGCAGGAAGGTGAGAAGAAGCTAGTTTATTAACTACGCAGGAAGGGGAGAGGAAGCTAGTTTATTAACTACGCAGGAAGGGGAGTGGAACCTAGTTTATTAACTACGCAGGAAGGTGAGAGGAAGCTAGTTTATTAACTACGCAGGAAGGTGAGAGGAAGCTAGTTTATTAACTTCGCAGGAAGGTGAGAAGAAGCTAGTTTATTAACTACGCAGGAAGGGGAGAGGAAGCTAGTTTATTAACTACGCAGGAAGGGGAGAGGAAGCTAGTTTATTAACTACGCAGGAAGGTGAGAGGAAGCTAGTTTATTAACTACGCAGGAAGGGGAGAGGAAGCTAGTTTATTAACTACGCAGGACGGGGAGAGGAAGCTAGTTTATTAACTACGCAGGAAGGGGAGAGGAAGCTAGTTTATTAACTACGCAGGAAGGTGAGAGGAAGCTAGTTTATTAACTACGCAGGAAGGGGAGAGGAAGCTAGTTTATTAACTACGCAGGACGGGGAGAAGAAGCTAGTTTATTAACTACGCAGGAAGGTGAGGGGAAGCTAGTTTATTAGCTACGTAGGAAGGTGAGGGGAAGCTAGTTTATTAACTACGCAGGAAGGGGTGAGGAAGCTAGTTTATTAACTACGCAGGAAGGGGAGAGGAAGCTAGTTTATTAACTACGCAGGAAGGTGAGGGGAAGCTAGTTTATTAACTACGCAGGAAGGTGAGGGGAAGCTAGTTTATTAACTACGCAGGAAGGGGAGAGGAAGCTAGTTTATTAACTACGCAGGAAGGGGAGAGGAAGCTAGTTTATTAACTACGCAGGAAGGGGAGAGGAAGCTAGTTTATTAACTACGCAGGAAGGTGAGAGGAAGCTAGTTTATTAACTACGCAGGAAGGGGAGAGGAAGCTAGTTTATTAACTACGCAGGAAGGGGAGATGAAGCTAGTTTATTAACTACGCAGGAAGGTGAGGGGAAGCTAGTTTATTAACTATGCAGGAAGGGGAGAGGAAGCTAGTTTATTAACTACGCAGGAAGGTGAGAGGAAGCTAGTTTATTAACTACGCAGGAAGGTGAGGGGAAGCTAGTTTATTAACTATGCAGGAAGGGGAGAGGAAGCTAGTTTATTAACTACGCAGGAAGGTGAGGGGAAGCTAGTTTATTAACTACGCAGGAAGGGGAGAGGAAGCTAGTTTATTAACTACGCAGGAAGGTGAGAGGAAGCTAGTTTATTAACTACGCAGGAAGGGGAGAGGAAGCTAGTTTATTAACTACGCAGGAAGGGGAGAGGAAGCTTGTTTATTAACTACGCAGGAAGGGGAGAGGAAGCTAGTTTATTAACTACGCAGGAAGGGGAGAGGAAGCTAGTTTATTAACTACGCAGGAAGGTGAGAGGAAGCTAGTTTATTAACTACGCAGGAAGGGGAGAAGAAGCTAGTTTATTAACTACGCAGGAAGGGGAGGGGAAGCTAGTTTATTAACTACGCAGGAAGGGGAGAGGAAGCTAGTTTATTAACTACGCAGGAAGGTGAGAAGAAGCTAGTTTATTAACTACGCAGGAAGGTGAGAGGAAGCTAGTTTATTAACTACGCAGGAAGGGGAGAAGAAGCTAGTTTATTAACTATGCAGGAAGGTGAGAGGAAGCTAGTTTATTAACTACGCAGGAAGGGGAGAAGAAGCTAGTTTATTAACTACGCAGGAAGGTGAGAAGAAGCTAGTTTATTAACTACGCGGGAAGGTGAGAGGAAGCTAGTTTATTAACTACGCAGGAAGGGGAGAGGAAGCTAGTTTATTAACTACGCAGGAAGGTGAGAGGAAGCTAGTTTATTAACTATGCAGGAAGGTGAGAGGAAGCTAGTTTATTAACTACGCAGGAAGGGGAGAAGAAGCTAGTTTATTAACTACGCAGGAAGGGGAGAGGAAGCTAGTTTATTAACTACGCAGGAAGGGGAGAGGAAGCTAGTTTATTAACTACGCAGGAAGGTGAGAGGAAGCTAGTTTATTAACTACGCAGGAAGGTGAGAAGAAGCTAGTTTATTAACTATGCAGGAAGGGGAGAGGAAGCTAGTTTATTAACTACGCAGGAAGGGGAGAGGAAGCTAGTTTATTAACTATGCAGGAAGGTGAGAGGAAGCTAGTTTATTAACTACGCAGGAAGGTGAGAGGAAGCTAGTTTATTAACTACGCAGGAAGGTGAGAAGAAGCTAGTTTATTAACTATGCAGGAAGGGGAGAGGAAGCTAGTTTATTAACTACGCAGGAAGGTGAGAGGAAGCTAGTTTATTAACTATGCAGGAAGGTGAGAGGAAGCTAGTTTATTAACTACGCAGGAAGGGGAGAGGAAGCTAGTTTATTAACTACGCAGGAAGGTGAGAGGAAGCTAGTTTATTAACTACGCAGGAAGGTGAGAGGAAGCTAGTTTATTAACTACGCAGGAAGGTGAGAAGAAGCTAGTTTATTAACTATGCAGGAAGGTGAGAGGAAGCTAGTTTATTAACTACGCAGGAAGGTGAGAAGAAGCTAGTTTATTAACTACGCAGGAAGGGGAGAGGAAGCTAGTTTATTAACTACGCAGGAAGGGGAGTGGAACCTAGTTTATTAACTACGCAGGAAGGTGAGAGGAAGCTAGTTTATTAACTACGCAGGAAGGTGAGAGGAAGCTAGTTTATTAACTTTGCAGGAAGGTGAGAAGAAGCTAGTTTATTAACTACGCAGGAAGGGGAGAGGAAGCTAGTTTATTAACTACGCGGGAAGGGGAGAGGAAGCTAGTTTATTAACTACGCAGGAAGGTGAGAGGAAGCTAGTTTATTAACTACGCAGGAAGGGGAGAGGAAGCTAGTTTATTAACTACGCAGGACGGGGAGAGGAAGCTAGTTTATTAACTACGCAGGATGGGGAGAGGAAGCTAGTTTATTAACTACGCAGGAAGGTGAGAGGAAGCTAGTTTATTAACTACGCAGGAAGGGGAGAGGAAGCTAGTTTATTAACTACGCAGGACGGGGAGAAGAAGCTAGTTTATTAACTACGCAGGAAGGTGAGGGGAAGCTAGTTTATTAGCTACGCAGGACGGGGAGAGGAATCTAGTTTATTAAGCTAGGCTATTAGAATGTTCCTGTTGGAATATTAGAATATTCCTGTTAGACTGTTAGAATATTCCTGTTGTACTGTTAAAATATTCCTGTTGTACTATTAGAATATTCCTGTTGGACTGTTAGGATATTCCTGTTGGACTGTTAAAATATTCCTGTTGGACTATTAGAATATTCCTGTTAGACTATTAGAATATTCCTGTTGGACTATTAGAATATTCCTGTTGGACTATTAGAATATTCCTGTTGGACTATTAGAATATTCCTGTTAGACTATTAGGATATTCCTGTTGGACTATTAGAATATTCCTGTTGGACTATTAGAATATTCCTGTTAGACTGTTAGGATGTTCCTGTTGGACTATTAGAATATTCCTGTTGGACTATTAGAATATTCCTGTTAGACTGTTAGAATATTCCTGTTGGACTATTAGGATATTCCTGTTAGACTGTTAGAATATTCCTGTTAGACTGTTAGAATATTCCTGTTAGACTATTAGAATATTCCTGTTGGACTATTAGAATATTCCTGTTAGACTGTTAGAATATTCCTGTTAGACTGTTAGAATATTCCTGTTAGACTGTTAGAATATTCCTGTTGGACTGTTAGAATATTCCTGTTAGACTGTTAGAATATTCCTGTTAGACTGTTAGAATATTCCTGTTGGACTGTTAGAATATTCCTGTTAGACTGTTAGAATATTCCTGTTGGACTGTTAGAATATTCCTGTTGGACTGTTAGAATATTCCTGTTAGAGGGCGGCTACGTGGCGTAGTGGGCAAGGCGCTCGCCACGAATGACGGAGACGCTGGGCTTGCCTGTTCGAGCCCAGCGCTCCACATTGCTTTCAGTTTAGCTGGTCGTTTATACTAATACACATTGGCCGTATTAGGGGGTGGGGAAACTGATGGGTGGGGATCGGGCGTTGTGGACAGCGACTCCTACAGGTCGGTTGGTGCGCCTGTGCAGTAGAATCAGGAAGTGTCGGGGGCAGCGTGAGCCTCCCACGCGTTACTCCTCGCCACTGAGAGATCGAGCTGCACAGGTGAAAAGATGCGACTGCTGTTACCTCAAGTACCGGAGGGGACTTGTGCTATGTATGACTTAGTCCACATTGCAGCCGGCTTGTGGGAGGCAAGAAACAGCGTTCGTGACAGGGGAGGGTTGAATTGGATGATACGAAATTGGGATGGGAGAAAATATAGAAAATGGGAGAAAAAGTGGATACAAAAAAATATTCCTGTTAGACTGTTAGAATATTCCCGTTAGACTGTTAGGGAGGGTATTCCTGTTGGACTGTTCGAATATTCCCGTTAGACTGTTAGGGAGGGTATTCCCGTTAGACTGTTAGAATATTCCCGTTAGACTGTTAGGGAGGGTATTCCCGTTAGACTGTTAGAATATTCCTGTTAGACTGTTAGAATATTCCTGTTGGACTGTTAGAATATTCCTGTTAGACTGTTAGGATATTCCTGTTAGACTGTTAGAATATTCCTGTTAGACTGTTAGAATATTCCTGTTAGACTATTAGAATATTCCTGTTAGACTGTTAGAATATTCCCGTTAGACTGTTAGGGTATTCCTGTTGGACTATTAGAATATTCCTGTTAGACTGTTAGAATATTCCTGTTGGACTATTAGAATATTCCTGTTAGACTGTTAGAATATTCCTGTTGGACTGTTAGAATATTCCTGTTAGACTGTTAGGATATTCCTGTTAGACTGTTAGAATATTCCTGTTAGACTGTTAGAATATTCCTGTTAGACTATTAGAATATTCCTGTTAGACTATTAGAATATTCCTGTTGGACTATTAGAATATTCCTGTTGGACTGTTAGAATATTCCTGTTGGACTATTAGAATATTCCTGTTAGACTATTAGAATATTCCTGTTAGACTATTAGAATATTCCTGTTAGACTGTTAGAATATTCCTGTTAGACTATTAGAATATTCCTGTTAGACTGTTAGAATATTCCTGTTGGACTGTTAGGATATTCCTGTTAGACTATTAGAATATTCCTGTTAGACTGTTAGAATATTCCTGTTGGACTGTTAGACTATTCCTGTTAGACTGTTAGGATATTCCTGTTCTTTTTTCCCATGAGAGTTGTTTCCTTCAGGCTGCTTGTTGTCAGTAATCCTGTTTGAGCCTTAACTAGGCTTCTCTTTGAAACACACACATACATACAGCACACACACACACACACACACACACACATACACACACACACACTGTTTTTACGGTTGTAAAATTGCATCCTTTTGGCTGTTTGTTGTCAATAATCCTGTTTGAGCCTTTTGCCTCAAGTAGACTGCTCTTTGAAATACACCATACTATACTATACACACACACACACACACACACACCGACACACACACACACACACACACCTACACACACCGACACACACACACACCTACACACACCGACACACACACACACACACACACACACACCGACACACACACACACACACACACACACACACCTACACACACCGACACACACACACACCTACACACACCGACACACACACACACACACACGACACACACCGACACACACACACACACACACGACACACACCGACACACACACACACCGACACACACACACACACACACACACACACACACATACATGCACATACACACACACAAACTCTCTCTCTCTCCCTCTCTCTCTTTAAGGCTGTGGAACCGGTGTTTTGCCTGATGCTTGTTATGTATTAGCTGTTGTGTATTAGCTGTTGTGTATTAGCTGTTGTGTATTAGCTGTTATGTATTAGCTGTTGTGTATTAGCTGTTGTGTATTAGCTGTTATGTATTAGCTGTTATGTATTAGCTGTTGTGTATTAGCTGTTGTGTATTAGCTGTTGTGTATTAGCTGTTGTGTATTAGCTGTTATGTATTAGCTGTTGTGTATTAGCTGTTGTGTATTAGCTGTTGTGTATTAGCTGTTGTGTATTAGCTGTTATGTATTAGCTGTTGTGTATTAGCTGCTGTTATGTATTAGCTGTTGTGTATTAGCTGTTGTGTATTAGCTGTTGTGTATTAGCTGTTCCGGGTTAGGCCTCGTCTGACCTGTTAAACAGTCACGGACTGTCAGTCACAGCTCTTCAGGATCTTAATTGATCATTACGTCGACAGGGTGGGGGGGGGGGTCAGGGGGGCTGGAGCAGCTCTGGGTTGAGCGTCTCCAATTAGTAGTCTCTCTGACTGAGGGGGGGGCGGGGGGGAGAGCCCAGCATCACAGAGGGGGGGGGGGCGGGAGGGGGGTGGGGGGGGGGGGGAGCATGTCAGAGAGGACAAGTCAGGAATTTCGGCCAATCAAAGTCGACTATCCAAATCCTTAGTCGGGGAC
>NW_028172932.1:27500-32777 GCF_963971535.1 Notolepis coatsorum | reverse complement strand
GCCGTTGCAATATCAGACAGAGTCCAGAGTCTCCCAGAGCCTTGCTGGCTGAATTATGAATGTCAATAGCGAGTAAAGGAAATAACAATCCTAAAGACGAGTTTACTCGTTATTGGCGCTATTCGATTGGCGGGCAATAACGAGATAACTCGTTCTTGGCGCAGAAGCAGTTAACATGGGAAACATACGTTTACATTGCCAAAGCCAAACAAAACAAAGCAAAACAATCAAACAGAGAAATCAGAAGACATCAGTACAGTACAGAAGGAATTGTGATTGACAGTGTGGTGGTTGTATTCTGTTAGATGTCCTTTTCTTGTCACAACAGCTCACAAATCTTGCTGCTGTGTTTGTGTATTGTTGTATTTTACCCAGTAGCTAGGGGAGTTTTGCGTTATATGTTTCAAAGTCTCTTTGGGTGTTTTGCAATTTGTGGGAAGTATATGTCTCTGATGTCTTGGTATAGTGGGCAGGTTGAAGTATATGTCTCTGATGTCTTGGTATAGTGGGCAGGTTGAAGTATATGTCTCTGATGTCTTGGTATAGTGGGCAGGTTGAAGTATATGTCTCTGATGTCTTGGTATAGTGGGCAGGTTGAAGTATATGTCTCTGATGTCTTGGTATAGTGGGCAGGTTGAAGTATATGTCTCTGATGTCTTGGTATAGTGGGCAGGTTGTTAAGAAGTGGAGCTCGGTTTCCACCTCCTCTTGTGTGCAGTGGGTGCACAGTCTGTCTTCTCTTGGGAGCCAGGTCTGCCTATGGCGGCCTTTCTCAATGGCTAGGCTGTGCTCGCTGAGTCTGTACCTAGTCATGGATCTCCTTAGTTTTGGGTCAGTCACAGTGCTCAGGTATTCTGCCACTGTGTACTCTCTGTTTACGGCCAAATATCATTTCAATTTGCTCTGGTTTTGGGTTGTTTCTTTCCAATGTGTCAGATAGTTTTCTTTTTGTTTTCTTATAATTTAGTTTAGTCCAGTGTGGTTTCTGTCTGGTGGCTCTGCTTGTGTTTGTGAGCAGAGTCCCAGAACCAACTGACTGAGTGGGCATCTCTCAAGGGTCCCTCATATGTGAGGGCTTTGTTGTGGAGTGTGTCTGGGTCGCTTTCTTTTAGGTGATTATATAATTTAAATGCTCTTTTTTGGATTTTGATAATTAGTGGGTATCTTCCTAGTTCTGCTCTGCATGCATTATTTGGTGTTTTCCGTTGGGTGCGGAGAATGGATTTGCAAAATTCTGCATGCAGAGAACCCATTTTGTGAAATCTAATTAGAGTCCAATATTTTGAGCCAGATTTTGATTGGAATGTCTAACTTGATGTTCCTTTTTATGGCATAAAAAGCCCTTCTTGCTTTGTCTCTCAGGTCGTTCACAGCTTGGTTGAAGTTCCCTGTAGCACTGATGTTTAGGCCGAGATATGTGTAGTTTTTTGTGTATTCTAGGGAAATTGTGTCTAGGAGGAATTTGTGTTTGTGTTGTTGTAGGCTCGGTCGTTTTTGGAATATAATAACTTTAGTTTTGTTTAGGTTTACTGTCAGTGCCCATGTCTGGGAGAATTTGTGCAGAAGGTCAAGGTGCTGCTGTAGCCCTTCTTTTGTTGGAGACAGCAGCACCAGGTCATCTGCAAACATCAGGCATTTGACTTCTGTGTTTGCTAGGGGGATGCCAGGTGCTGCAGTTTGTTCCAATGTTTTTGCCAGTTCATTGATGTATATGTTGAAGAGGGTTAGACTCAAACTGCACCCCTGTCTGACCCCACGGCTTTGAGGAAAGAAGTCTGTGTGTTTTTCCTCAATCCTCACAGCACATGTGTTGTTGGTGTACATTGACTTTATGAGGTCGTAGGTTTTCCCTCCAATGCCACTATCTAACAGCTTGTACAGCAGACCCATGTGCCGAATTGAGTCGAATGCTTTTTGGAAGTCAACGAAACAGGAGTATAATTTGCTTTTGTTTTTATTTATTTGGTTGTCGATTAGGGTGCTGAGGGTGAGAATGTGGTCTGTTGTACGGTGATTTGTGATTTCTCTCTGTGATTTCTCTCTCTCTCAGTCTCTCTCTCTGGTTCTCTCTCTTCCTCTCTCTCTCTTCATCTCACTCTGTATCTCTCTGTTCTTCTGTTATGTCAAGGTTGAATGCAGATTCGTCTTTTTTCAGATTAGCTAGTTCCTCTCTCCTGAAAGAAGGAAGGAAAGAAAGAGAGGCTATTTTTATCCGTCTCTGTGGTCAGTCGGTCTCTCTCTCTCTCTTTCTCTGTTTTTCTGAACCATCCCTCGATCAGAAAAGCTGAAATCAATGGCTGAGGCTTTACAGAACAGAAGTGTGTGTGTGTGTGTGTGTGTGTGTGTGTGTGCGTATGTGTGTGTGTGTGTGTGTGTGTGCATGTGTGTGTGCATGTGTGTGTGTGCGCGTGTGTGTGCGTGTGTGTGTGCGTATGTGTATCTGAGAAAGAGACCTTAGTTCAGCATTAATCTGATTTTCTCTCTCTCTCCTTCCCTCCATCGTCTTGCCCACTATCTCTCTCTCTCTCTTGCTCTCTCTCTCTCTCTCTCTCTCTCTCTCTCTCGCTCTCTCTCTCTCTCTCTCTCTCTCTCTCTCTCTCTTGCTCTCTCTCTCGACTTCAGCAAATTGAGTCTCAGAGGAGTGTCTAAGGTTAGTGATGGACAGAGAGACAGAGAAAGAGAGAGAGAGAGAGAGAGAGAGGGGGGGCATCTCAGCAGTCAGTGGTGTCTCAGAGGTGTGTGTTGGGGTCAAAGGTCACCAACTAACAGCTAGCTAGAGAGAACAACAACACAATGAGTACAAGGGCCTCTCCCTGCAGGAACTAGAGTCAGACTGAGCTATTATCAGACTGAAGAACTCTTAACCCTTTCACTACCACACTACAGAAGGTTAACCTTTCACTACCACACTACATACGGTTAACCTTTCACTACCACACTACATACGGTTAACCTTTCACTACCACACTACAGACGGTTAACCTTTCACTACCACACTACATAAGGTTAACCTTTCACTCCCACACTCCAGAAGGTTAACCTTTCACTACCACACTACAGACGGTTAACCTTTCACTACCACACTACATAAGGTTAACCTTTCACTACCACACTACAGAAGGTTAACCTTTCACTACCACACTACAGACGGTTAACCTCTCACTACCACACTACAGAAGGTTAACCTTTCACTACCACACTACATAAGGTTAACCTTTCACTACCACACTACAGAAGGTTAACCTTTCACTACCACACTACAGACGGTTAACCTCTCACTACCACACTACAGAAGGTTAACCTTTCACTACCACACTCCAGAAGGTTAACAGTTCACTACCACACTACAGAAGGTTAACCTTTCACTACCACACTCCAGAAGGTTAACCGTTCACTACCACACTACAGAAGGTTAACCTTTCACTACCACACTACAGAAGGTTAACCTTTCACTACCACACTACAGAAGGTTAACCTTTCACTACCACACTACAGAAGGTTAACCTTTCACTACCACACTACAGAAGGTTAACCTTTCACTACCACACTACAGAAGGTAAACCTTTCACTACCACACTACAGACGGTTAACCTTTCACTACCACACTACAGACGGTTAACCCTTTCACTACCACACTACAGACGGTAATATTAGAGGCTATTTTCAGACTGAAAAACTCTAAAAACTAATATTACTACTTCATTCCTAAACGGACGGACGGACAGACAGACAGACAGACAGACAGACAGACAGACAGACAGACAGACAGACAGACAGACAGACAGACAGACAGACAGACAGACAGACAGACAGACAGACAGACAGACAGACAGACAGACAGACAGACAGACAGACAGACAGACAGACAGACAGACAGACAGACAGACAGACAGACAGACAGACAGACAGACAGACAGACAACAGAGTGGGGACGTCCTCTGGTTTGGGACGTTTTAATTTAATTGCTACAAAGCCACCTCTTGTGTCTCTCTGGCCTCGAGCTACAGGGCACATGTTCAGCCACAGCATGGTCTCAGTGCAACACTGAGCAATCTCAACTCTTACGTAACCAGAGCCTTAGAGTTGCAGCATCCAGCGAATATTAAACGGGGGGGGGTGCGACTCGGCCCTAACGCCAGTGCATCTACACAACACAAGAGTCACTTTTAATGAGGCCGGGTCAAACAGTGAAACTCTGAATTATTCAGTTCATGGGCACTGGAGGTAGGGGGTACGAGGCTCCCCCGATCTGTTTAACCCTTTCACTGCCACACTACAGAAGGCTAACCTTTCACTGCCACACTACAGAATATTAACCGTCTGTAGTGTGGTTGTGAAAGGGTTAACCATCTGTAGGGTGGTAGTGAAAGGGTTAACCGTATGTAGGGCTGTAGTGAAAGGGTTAACTGTCTGTATGTGGTAGTGAAAGGGTTAACCGTATGTAGTGTGGTAGTAAAGGGTTAACCTTATGTAGTGTGGTTGTGAAATGGTTAACCTGCTGTAGTGTGGTAGTGAAAGGGTTAACCCTTTGTTGTGTGGCAGTGAAAGGATTAAGTGGCAAATCGCTATATCCCTGCAAATGCCCCCATATTGCAGCACTTATGGTAAAAATAAGTCTATAGAGACAAATTCCCTTATAGTGCAAGATTTAAGGTAAAAATATGTTTCAATAACAGCTTTATGTTTGTATATACAGTGATTCTACAGACAGCTATTAAATATTTCGAGACAGCGTTGATTATGCCTTTTGGACATATAACGTTTGATCAATAAACGTGATCAATATTTGGAATGGCGATCAGGAATTGGATTAATCCTTTCGCATTACATCAGAGACAAGGTAAGGACACTATATATTCAATCCTGCCATGATCTGATCTTTTTTTCTCCCACGATCGAAGCTGTCTGTGCGGACTGTGTGGCTGTTTACCGTTGGTGGCAGTGGGGGGGGGGGGGGGGCGCGCTGGTCCAAGCCCCATTTCATTCTTGCATGAGGAAGGATAATAACGATAATCTAGCGTTGATTTGAGGAAGATGCGATAGTGGGGCGAAAAATGACAACGTGATAACTGGATTTCACTAAAGGGCTATTACCGCGTCTTTTCCTGGGATTACTAAGAATCTCCCAAACTATACTCATATTCAAAACGGTATAAAACAGAAATGTACGGATGAAAAAACAATCTGTTTCTTGCATGTTGACCAGGAGCAACTCACTGACAAAAACTGACGGTGTTATTAGATCCATAGCTATAATATAAAATATATTTTAAGGAC
>NW_028172932.1:20000-22500 GCF_963971535.1 Notolepis coatsorum | reverse complement strand
ATGTCTACATGTATGTGTGTCTCAGAGAGAGATATTAATATCTACATGTATGTGTGTCTCAGAGGGAGGGGCCAAGAAAGCAAATACTAAATACAACTAGAATATGGAGACTGCTGTAAAATGTAATTTTTTTTATTCCTAAACCGTAGAAGTTGTGCTTTTACTAGGAATATAGGAATATAGTTAGAGTCGTCTCTCTGAGACACACATACTAGGTGATAGAGCCTGAGAGACACACGCGCACAGGCACACGCACGTGCACACGCACACACTATGAGCCTCAGCATGATGACAGGTCCTGGCGTGACGAAGGGAAGCAGCTTCAGACTGACGGGGCGCTGAGCTCAATAATGTTTCCTCTAATGAGGCAAGGTTTGCAAGCAACGAATCAGAAGAAAATGATGTTTTTCCGCTGAAACGCTTCTGTCTAAAAATAGATGAGAAACAGTCTCTGTACTGTAGCTTTAAATTACAACTCTATTTAAAATACGACCGCGCTGAGCTTTAAATTACAACTCGATTTAAATACCAGTGTGTGACAGTGAAAGGGTTAACCTGCCGTAGTGTGGTTGTGAAAGGGTTAACCATTTGGCGTGTGACAGTGAAAGGGTTATTTAACCTTCTGTATTTGCGTCGTGAAAGGCTTAACCCTTTGGTGGCGTGGTAGTGAAAGGGTTAAGGTCCTGCTCGGAGGAGTTGACCCAGGAGCCCAGCAGGTATTTGAAGTCTCCGACTTCCTGTAGAGCAGAGCCTCCTGTTGTCCTTAGAGGTGGATGATCCGGGAGGATGTTATATGTCATGACCTCGTTTGTCTTGGCATTTAGCCTTTTACTCTGGTCGGCCTAGCGACTAGCTACGCGGTGCTATCCTAGCCTATAACTCAGCTAATCTTACTACAGTACCTCCACTAATTCTCGCCCCGGCGTTATCTGGGCCCATAACCTGTTAACAGAACACGCTTTGGGGCAACAATAATGTGGTCAAGAGGCATGGATTCTCTATTGTGCCCGAACTGGCTTGACTTCTTTATTCACATATAAGCAGTAGATGTACAGAGCTCTGCTCTCTTTGAGAGCCGTTGGAGTAGAGAAAGAAATGAGAGGGGGCGACCTCTTATATAGTTCCCTCTACGGTAGAATACTCCGGTAGCTACGCCTAGAGCGCCCTCCGGTGGAGATAGATATATAGGTAACCTGTTACAGGTGCAAACAGTCATATACACAGTTAGACAGTCACTAACATCCCCACACAGAGTCCCTTAATTCAACAGTTGTCTTCTCATTTAGCCTGAGGCCAACCTTGATGCACTCCGTCTCCACTCTGCTCCACGGGGTCAGAGAGCAGGCTGATGCCGTCCGCGTGGTCCAGGTCTGTCAGGCGGGGTGTCGTCTCCATCTCCTGGGGGTTATTGTGAGACCAAGTTCCTGCTCCCGTCCACTAGGGGTGGGAATCACCAGAGGCCTCACGATACGATAGTATTGCGATACTCTATATATTTTGCTATATGCTGAGTATTGCGATATTAATATTGCCATATATTGCGATTTATTACCTTTTTTCAACTGCAAAGTAAAACTTTGTCAACATGTTTTATCTAATCAAATAAAGTTCAGTCTGTTCATCTCACTTCAATAATTTCTATTGCAGAACATGGTATTTTCTCAAGTCAACACTGTAATCTGTGTTGCATGTACCTGACAAACTGAACTGTTTGTATTACAGTCATATTCCAACTTAACTGAATGCACACGTGTGCGTGTGGACTACTGTACTATTACAGGTATTGAAATGAACAATGCAACTTCCTTATACAAAAAAATAAATATATAGGCTATATATATATATATCTTTTTTTTTATATAAATAAATAAATAATTAAATATCGATACTTGGCGTCCCTGTATCGATACAGTATTGCCGCGCAAAGTATCGCGATACTACTACGTATCTATATTTCCCCCACCACTAGTTACCACCTTGGCCCGTGTACCCGTGGGCATGGTCCCTATGGCCCGCAGTAGACTGGGAGGGACTCCGTAGGCCTCGAGTATCCTCATCATCACGGCTCTGTGTATCGAGTCAAAAGCCTTTTTGAGGTTGATGAAGCACAGTAGCGCTGTCAGGTTGTTCTTCTTCACCTCCCCGATGATTCTCCTCAAGGCCAAGATCTGGGCCACAGCGGTCCTCTTCTCTCGGAAACCATTTTGGTTTTGAGACATTTTGGGTCGATGGCGTTCCGTATCCGGTTCAGTATCATGCGATTGTATGTGAGCTTGTTATTTCATTTTTAACATAAAAGCTACGGTTAGGAGGGCGGCTAGGTGGCTCAGTGGGCAAGGCGCTCGCCACCAACGCAGGAGATGCTGGGTTCGAGCCCAGCTCTCGGCGTTGCTACCAGCTTGGCTGGTCGTTCGTACTAACACAATTGGCAGTATTAGGGGGTGGGAAGCTGGTGGGTGGGGATCGGACGTTGTGGACAGCGACTCCTACAGGTCGGTTG
>NW_028172932.1:0-15000 GCF_963971535.1 Notolepis coatsorum | reverse complement strand
ATCTATGTTCTATATATTCTATGTTCTATATCTATGTTCTATATCTTCTATGTTCTATATCTCTATGTTCTATATACTATATGTTCTATATATCTATGTTCTATATATTCTATGTTCTATATATTATATGTTCTATATATTATATGTTCTATATATTTTATGTTATATCTCATCAACATCTAGTTTTGAAAAGAGGCGGTTGGGTACAGCAGCGGACTAAGCGTCTGCTACCACCGCAGAGACACTGCTATTGAATCCGACTGTCAGCGGTGCCTCCGGCTTGGTCGGTCGTCCATACTGACACAATTGGCAGTGTCAGCGGGAGGGAAGCCGGTGGGGTTATGTGTCCTGGTCGTTGTAAACAGCGACTCCTACTGGTCGGTCAGGGCGCCTGCACAGCAAGGGATGGAACTGGGGGAAGTAGTGTGACATTCACACGTTACATTCCCAGTGAGAGTCCTCGCTGCAGGTGAAAAGAAGCGGCTGGCTGACGCTGCATGTATTGGAGGGGACATGTGATAGTATCTATCAACCCTCCCTAGACCGACCAGTGGGGGGGGGGGGGGATGCGCGCAACGACCAGGAAGGGGAGGGGGGGAATTGGCATAACGACTAAATTCGGATGGGAGAAAAATACAGAAAAGGAGGAGAAAAAGTGGATAAAAAAAAAAACATGTCAAAAGGTCACCGTCTCTCTCACTCAAAACGCAGTATAAATATACATGGACATAACTGGAACGAACAGAAGGAAAAGAGTTCATTTTCACCAGAGGTTTTAAATATATATATATATATAATAATAATAATAATAATAATAATAATAATAATAATAATAATAATAATAATAATAATAATATAATAATAATAATAATAATAATAATAATAATAATAATATAATAATAATAATAATAATAATAATAATAATAATAATAATAATAAAATAATAATAATACACACACTTCAAACTGTTTGAAACATTCTGGTAACAGACTGTGTCTCCAGCAGGACAGATGACATCTGTTTTATATACAGTGTGGGAGCTTTTTATATCAAAATATCTTTGTTAAACACACACACACACACACGCACACACACACACACACACACACGCATACAGACACACACACGCATACAGACAGACAGACACACACACACACACACACACACACAGACACACACACACACACACACACACACACACACACACACACACACACACACACACACTTCATATCAGACACTGTTAACCAACAGAGCGCTTAGTTCCCTGCTGTGACGGCATCTGCTAAACATACTCAGTGCTGTCTGTGTGTGGGTGTGTGTGTGTGTGTGTGTGAGAGAGAGTTTGTGTGTGTGTGTGTCTGTATGCATGTGTGTGTGTGTGTGTGTGTGTGTGTGTGTGTGTGTGTGTGTGTGTGTGTGTGTGTGTGTGTGTGTGTGGTGTGTGTGTGTGTGTGTGTGTGTGTGTGTGTGTGTGTGTGTGAGAGAGTTTGGGTGTGTGTGTGTCTGTAATTTACCGTATATAGTATGTATATATACTAACTTGGGCTGTCCCCGACTAAGGATTTGGATGGTCGACTATGATTGTCCAAAATTTGCCGTTAGTCGACTATTGGTCGACTTAAATAAAAATAATAAAAAAATAAGTATAATATTTGTAATATTTTTTTTTTTTTTTTCATTTGGGCTGTGGGGGTGCTTAATGTCTGAAGGAGTCGACTGAAGGCTTCTTGTTCCCTGCAAAAGCATGGAATTGGTCCACTGATGGATACATCTTGATATTTGTCTAGTCTAGTGTGTTCATTAGATGGTGAAACCTCTTTCAGTGCCTCTGTGCCTGTTTTCTTAGGCAGTTAGCCTCTGGTATGCGTGCCATTAGCGTTAGCCACGCTTCTAGGCCTCTTTTCTTTTGGAAAGAATGATAAAAAAAAATTATAAATATATATATATATTTTTTTATATATTCGACTAAGAGGTTGCCAGTCGACTACGGCTCCTTTCAACCGCTTAGTCGACTAATCGACTAATAGGGGTCAGCCCTAATACTAACCATCGTCTTTTACTATCATCCACTTTGTTACTGAATAATCTTCCTTGCCTATATTACTACCTACTATGCTGATATGCCTTACTAATATACACTCAAGACTGCAGCACCCAAGTTCAACACTGTTTGACGAACATTGTTACTGAGCTGCCATAGTCGTACCCTTCCTGCTGACCTGTTTTACAGAACTCCTACGTCACTTTGCAAAAATGTATGATTCATGTAACTTTAAATGTAACAAATTTCAATAAAAAAAAACGAAATATACTTAACGTAAAAGTTAAATGACAACAGCAAATAACTACTCAATTACAGTACGAGATAAAATGTAATTAGTAACTTTCCAACCTCATCTAATGGCACTAAAATAGCAGCAAGACAGACATATTATCTGGTACCCAAGATGAATGTGTTGCTGCCTATTTTAACCTCTTAAGCCCTATTTTCTTCAAATCCGGCAACAAATATATACCTAAGTAAATGGAAGATTGCTCCCCTTCTACAAGGTCCATTTGCATGTTCTTGGTATCTAGGGACATCTATGGATTTCAGGGAATGTATTCCCAGTGTCAGACATAGTGTGTATGTTACTAGGCTTGAGTAAATTGTGATGAACCAAAGGAGAATATAGATTTTCTTTTTATTCTTTGAATTTTATTCAGTATTCATTCATTCATATCCAACAAGCAATCAAATAATATTCATTGTAATTTCTTCCGCACAACATTAGGTCAGTTCAGTATAAGATTTAGAGGTCCTCCTACCATTTGGAATTCAAAACCCTCCATAATAAAAAAATTGCTTCACTCAAATCCAAGCTTAAATATACATTGTTAAATGAATAGCTTCAATCTTATAAAACATTAATGTCACTTTGTTTTACAGTTTATGTTAATTTGTTTCGAGCAATTATTAATGTTGTTGTTTTTGTTATTATATTATTACTTTGATTATTATAATTATTATCTTATTATTATCTTAATATTATGAAAATAGTTTTATGAACTTATTCACTTTACTTTTGTTTTTGTGTTTTTTTAATCCGATGATTTAATGAGTGGAGGCCCCTATAGGCCCATCTGGTCTCTTGCCTCTACTCAGCACCTTTATTATACACTTTCTGTCATGATCAATGTTTCGATTTTCTTCACTGTTTTGCTGAAATGGTGAGAATAAAGAAATAAATAACACCATGCTAAAAATGACCAGACTTGAAAAACTGCCACTGAGCTCGGTCTTGAGATCACGTGTACAGAAAAGAAAAGCTAAGCAGATGAAAGTAAAGGGCAGGAGATGCTTCATGTCTTTGGCGCAGGAGAGAGCAGGGAGGCGTCTCATTATAGTGTAGAGCGATGTGTTCTCACGGTGCAGGGAGTTCCACAAATCATGTTCAACCCAGATTCGGCTCAAACAAGGGACTAAACACGTTATGCCACAGCAATGGTCGAACGCCCTACCCACAGCCGTAAAATAATGTGAATCCCTACCCTCCTTCAAAACCGCTCTCAAAGAGCACCTACGGGAGGCCGCAATTCGAAACTGGCCCTGGTTAATATCCACCCCCCCCCCCCCCTCCCCCCCACCCGACCCCCTCCAATGTACAGTTTCTTCCCCCTCAAATGATATATTCTCTTTTAGAAACTCTGTCTGTAAATAAACAGTACTGTATATTGATATATCCTGTATGTCATAAATGTCTGGATGTAACAGTACTATAGTATATCTGTATATCCTGTATGTCATAAATGTCTGGATGTAACAGTACTATAGTATATCTGTATGTCATGTATGTCATAAATGTCTGGATGTAACAGTACTATAGTATATCTGTATGTCATGTATGTCATAAATGTCTGGATGTAACAGTACTGTAGTATATTTGTATATCCTGTATGTCATAAATGTCTGGATGTAACAGTACTATAGTATATCTGTATATCCTGTATGTCATAAATGTCTGGATGTAACAGTACTATAGTATATCTGTATGTCATGTATGTCATAAATGTCTGGATGTAACAGTACTATAGTATATCTGTATGTCATGTATGTCATAAATGTCTGGATGTAACAGTACTATAGTATATCTGTATGTCATGTATGTCATAAATGTCTGGATGTAACAGTACTATAGTATATCTGTATGTCATGTATGTCATAAATGTCTGGATGTAACAGTACTATAGTATATCTGTATGTCATGTATGTCATAAATGTCTGGATGTAACAGTACTATAGTATATCTGTATGTCATGTATGTCATAAATGTCTGGATGTAACAGTACTATAGTATATCTGTATATCCTGTATGTCATAAATGTCTTGTGAATTGAAAATGGGGGACCCTGATGTAAACAAGATGAAAGTGCGTGCGTGCGTGCGTGCGTGCGTGCGTGCGTGCGTGCGTGCGTGCGTGCGTGTGTGTACTCAAAGTAGGTAGGCATTGGAAATAATGTATGGACCAGATAACACCCTGTGTCCATTATGCGTGTCATGCTAGAATGAGTGATGTATGAAATGAAAGAAGGTTGTTTGGCACAGATATTATCCTGTGCCCACGATACGGACTGTACACATTCTTTTTTTGTATTATATTTTTTTCCCCCTTCTTTTTCCGTTTTTCTCCCATCCCAATGTTAGTCGTTATGCCAATTCCCAATCCCCTTCCTGGTCGTTGCGCACTCTACCCCCTACCATCGGTCTGGGAGGGCGGAGACTATCACATGCTTCCTCCGACACATGTGTAGCCAGCCCACCGCTTCTTTTCACCTGGCAGCGCGGACTCTCACTGGGGGAGTGTAATGTGTGGAAGGATCACACTACCTCTCCTAGATCCTTCCCTCGCTGTGCAGGCGCCCCGACCGAACTGTAGGAGTGGCTGTTTACAACGACCAGGACCCACCCCACCGGCTTTCCCACCCGCTGACTCTGCCAATCGAGCCAGTATGACGGCCGGCCAAGCCGGAGGCACCGCAGCTGGATTCGATCCCACTGTCTCTGCGGTGGTAGACAGACGCTTAGTCCACTGCGCTACCCGGCCGCCGGACTGTACACATTTATACTGTGTGAAATAAGGATGTGATGTGAAAAGCCTTGAGAAGGAGACTCTGTCGTGGACAGATGGTGATTAGGGTGAGTTGGGATTAGTAGTCATTGTGGCGCAGTAGAACAGAGAGAGGCTTGTGTTCCAGGTGTTATGCACCTTATTTATGCATGTATTTTTATTTATTTTTTTATATAACCATATCCCAGTCAAATCACCATGGTTACTATCGGTGTCCTAGGAGTTGTTGGCTGTCTATGGAACAGCTCCACGATGTGTCTCTATGGCGTCTCCATGGTGTATATAGAGAAACAATGTGAATTATACCGTATGGTGGATTTTTTCCTTTACGGGAAAGAAATGGTTTGTGTGATGTAATTGATTGAAAATAGTATTGTGACTCAGATATCTACTCTATATATGAACGTGTGTTGGAGGATAGTTAGGTATGATGTAATGTCTTGGAAATAGAGCTGCTCCACACGCATCACGTTGTCATTATGTAGATGAATCATGTGTTGACGTGACGTACTGGTCAGACACGGCACAGAGAACCAGCAACGATCCCGTATGAAGAGGAAAGCTCTCCCTGTAGATCACTTCATATCAGGCACGTGCACACATAGAGCACAAGGGGTGCCAGGCACGTGCACACATAGAGCACAAGGGGTGCCAGGCACGTGCACACATAGAGCACAAGGGGGGCTTGAGCACCTGCCTTTTTCAGCCTCATAAAAAAGTGCCCTTTTTGAAAAACAAACTACATTTTTTTTTATCTTTTTTGTTTGTTTTTCGTTACGCATATAGACTGCCCTTCCGACTGAATAATGTCAGGATAGAATCTAAATATTAGGTAAAGAGAGAGAGATGCCCCATATTCCATTGCAGTTTGCACGGCCTCCTCAGCGCGCCTCTCCGCGGACCTATATATTTTATGCATAGCGTGGATGGTGATGATGATGATGATAGAAACCGCTGTGGCGCATACAGTTGAATGCTGGTATTACACTCACTGAGGGACACGAAGAAGTCAAGTCCGATGGGATTTGGGAATCTCAAATACAAATCGGGATTGGAATAAAAAATGCATTTATATTAAACAATACAGAATATACAGCACTTCTTGGGGTCTGTAGGGTAAGCACTTATTCCCTCCCCCCTGAACATTTATGGAGATGTATGGGCCTTTTAAGTCAGTGATAAAAGTGTCTTTCAATGATAAGTGAGCTCCGGCACTGATTATTATAGTTCAATATTCAATATTTGATCACCAAAACCCCCCAAAAAGCATAAAAAGGGGGCCCCACGCCCGAAAAGGGCCCTTACAAATCTGGCTTGGGCGCTACGCGCGCTCGGTTAAAACACACACCAGTATAGTGCCCTTTTCAGCCTTTGAGCACCTGCCCCTCTAAAGTCCTGTGCACGTCCCTGTTAGTAAGGTACTAGTAAAAGACAGTTATTTATATATATATTATATTGTAGAAATCGTCGGAATAGAGAAACGCACAATTTCTATCAGTTGACAACACAAAGCCGTGTGTCATTTATTTCGCAGTAGCACAAGTGACAGCTGTCAGAACTATGCCATGCTAGCTTCTGACAGCTCGTAGTAATCAAACATTTATCAATGAAACCCCACACAGGGCGTCTCCTCTCAGCCCAACCCAAAACCAACCTCCTTAAAGTGACAGTGCCCCATCAACACATCAAAACAATACCATGGGGAATTATGTCTCTATAGAACCCACTACAATATAAATATTATATTTATTAAGAAGGTTATTTATTTATTTGCGTCTCAGATATTGATTGAAGAGGTGTGTTTCTATATGGGTGACATGTCCCCATACACAGGGCATACGAGGGCATTCACATGCAGTCACCAGGTCTCCACCCAATCCAATGCCTATATGGGAGATTTCCCACAACCTGTTAAGACGGCACTCTCTTACGTTAAGACAGCACTCTCTTACACCACCATCGCCAAAACACCAAAAGAGCATCAAATCACTGACCTCTAGGACCATCATTCAGGTCATAGTACCAGTTAGATTAGATTACATTGAAATGTATTGCCATCATACAGCATAAGTACATTACAATGAAAATAAGTGGGGCATCCAACCAGAGTGCAAATGTAACAGTAAAGTGCAATAGTAATATTAATATAGTGATTAAGCTGGGTATAAGATATATACATTTGTTCTACTGAGTATAATGCTAATCACATGTATGTACAGGGTTGTAATATATTTAAATGTTTCAAAAATGTTCTTATGTACCCCAGTTGCTATTGCATGCACATATTTGTGTTTTATTACATGTATATACATACCAACTATTCGCCTGTTTTATTCTCCACCCATCCATAGCAACACTATTATCACCGACATCCAAGATGGGAGATCCCCCCTTGAACGGCCCTTCTAATGTTTCTCTCCTCCACTTCGCCTCTGGTGCTTTTTTCCTATTGCTATAGGTTTTTCCTTACCTTCGCTGGGGTATGTCTGGGAGTGTTGCATTTATTACTTTACATTTATTTTGGATTTCATGGTGGGTTTTTTGTTCTTGATTTATTGGGATGTTTCTTCTTGAATAGTTTAAAGAAGACTTGTCCGGCCCATGGGGACATTAACTTGTGATTTCGGGCTTTACAAATCAATTTGATTTGATTTAATATGCATTTATATGTCCAGTGATACAGGTATAAAGACACTATGGTCAGGCACTCTACTACTGGCCCCTGAGCAGCTAACACTTGAGTGGTTAAAGCTGAGGTGCCTTGCTCAAGGGCACAGCGAGCAGGCACGTGCACACATAGAGCCCAACGGGTGCACAAGCACCTGCCCTTTTGTGCCTCATAAAAAAGTGCCCTTTTTATGCCAATAATTTTTACCATATTTTCTTTTTTACCTCCATATAGAGAGAGTGATCTGCAATCTGCTTGGGTTGGGGGTGCAATTCCTAACAGGCTCAACCATACGGATAAATGTTCCCATATTATGTGCATTACACAAACTAAAAACAGATATTACATTACATTACACAAACTAAAAACAGATATTACATTACATTACACAAACTAAAAACAGATATTACATTACATTACACAAACAAAAAACAGATATTACATTACATTACACTAACTAAAAACAGATATTACATTACATTACACAAACAAAAAACAGATATTACATTACATTACACAAACTAAAAACAGATATTACATTACATTACACAAACTAAAAACAGATATTACATTACATTACACAAACAAAAAACAGATATTACATTACATTACACTAACTAAAAACAGATATTACATTACATTACACAAACTAAAAACAGATATTACATTACATTACACAAACTAAACTAAAAACCGATATTGTCTGAATTACTAGAAGAAAGAAATGCACCACCTTTGGCTGATAGTAATTTATTAATTTCTTAGGATTTCTTTTGGTCTAATAAATGTTTAAGGTTCTTAGATGGATCCCCTGCTGCCTCATCATCCTCTTCCTCCTCCTCCTACTCTTCCTCATCTTCCTCCGCCTCCTCCTCTTCTTCCTCCTATTCCTCTTCCTCATCTTCATCCTCCTCCTCCTCTTCCTCATCCTCATCATCCTCCTCTTCCTCATCCTCCTAATCTTGCTCCTCCTCCTCCTCCTACTCTTCCACATCTTCCTCCTCCTCTTCCTCCTGCTCCTGATCCTACTCTTCCTCATCTTCCTCCTCCTCCTCCTCCTGCTCCTCCTGCTCCTAATATTCCTCATCTTCCTCCTCCTCCTCCTCCTGCTCCTCCTCTTCCTCCTACTCCTCTTCCTCATCCTGCTCCTCATCCTCCTATTCCTCTTCCTCCTCCTCCTGCTCCTCCTCCTCCTCCTCCACGGGGAGCACCGTACATTCTCATATTAAATGGCAGGCCATGCATTATGCACCAGCTTAGGGCACCGCGCTGGGTCTTCATGTCCTCGGCTACAGTCCACCTGTCGCTGCTCTGGTCGTAGCGCTCCACCTTGTTGGAGATGGAGGTGAAGTCATTGTAGCCTCCGACCACGAAGAGCAGGTCGTCCAGCACCGCAATGCCAAAGTAGCTGCGGGGGGTGAGCATGGCGGGCAGGGCGCTCCAGGAGTCAGTCAAGGGGCTGTAGGCATCCGCGCTACGCAGGTAGTTTTCACCGTCCTCCCCTCCCACCTGAGGACAGGACACATGAGAGGAATGTTTTAGTGTGTGGCTCAGGCAGGCAGGCAGGCAGGCAGACACTGTATTAATCCACTTAGGGAAATGAGGGCATCACAGCAGCATTGCAAGTCAAATGATACATATCTATAGAAATATCTAGTATAAAGCATTTGTCTCTGTGTGCACCTACCGCATAGACTTGTCCTCCGTACGCAGCGACTCCCACTCCGATACGCCTGCTGCTCATGGGGGCGATCAGAGTCCACTGGTCGGTGTCTGGGCTGTAGCATTCAGCTGTGAGCAGACAATCCGCCGCGTTGAAGCCACCACAGATGTAAACCTGTAATAAGAAAGAATATTCTAATTTAGTTTATATATTCCATTTGATTTCATTCTACTTTAATTGTCTGTTAATGTTGATGCACCAAAGGACCCAGACACATCTTTTGTATGTGCAAGCTTACTTGGCAATAAAGACATTCCTTGTGTTCATCTAGCACCCTGTGTCCCTCAGTTCTACCCACCTTGCCCTGGAGGGCTGCTGCCCCAGCGTCGCTCCTGTGCTCCAGCATGGGTGAGATCACTGTCCACTGGTTGGTTTCAGGCTCGTAGCGCTCGGCGGTGTTCAGTACCACATTTCTGTCGTGCCCTCCCATGGCGTACATACAGCCGTCCAACGCGACCACGCTGAGCCTAATGCGGCGTGAGTGCATGGGAGCCGCCTGCAGCCAGCTGCGAGTGACGGGGTTGAACCTGCGCACACTGCTGAGAGGCTCCCAGCCGTCCCGGCCGCCGACGCAGTAGACCAGACCGTGGAGATAAGCGGTGGCGTGGAAGGCCCGGGGACTCTCCGCCTCAACACTCACGTCGTCCATCCATCCACCGGCTCGGATATCGTAAACCTCCATGCAAATGGTCATGCTGCCGTAACTCCAGCCTCCGATGGCCAATAAGACCTCCTGGGGCAGGCGTGGGCGGGTCAGGGGGTTTGGGAGCCTGTCAAAGCCAGGGGGGTTCAGGACGCTGAGGATGAGGGGCCTGCAGTCGTGGCTGTCCCTCACCACAGGGTTGTTCTGGACGTTGCTCCTGAAGTAGTCAGGCCTCATCAAGCCCATGCGAACCTGGGAAGAGACAAGCAGACAGCGGGTACAACTCAGACATCGGTTGTAGACGGTTTCTGTTGCTAGGGAACAGTTTGGACCCAAATGTTTGAGAACCACTGTACTAGGGAACCTAGTGTTGTTTTAATGTAATGCACAGTAATACAATTAGTTTCTTTTTTTTTATAAATGTTTTTCTTTTCTTTTCATACATAAAACAGCAATAATAACAGTAACATGAATCCTAATGACCTTGACAAGAGACAGACAAACAAGAAAAAGTTAAATAATAAGAATAAAATTAAAATAAATGTGGCTCAGGCACTAGCAACCATGTTTGTGTATCCGTAATACAATTAGTTACCTTGGGCAGCAGCAAAGGGATGTGTGTTTTACGCTCCTCACGGGAGTGGTCGATCCAACGGAGGACGGCTTCGAACACCGTCTCCTCGCTCTTCACGTTCAGGTCATCCCTCTCGATGATGTCCACCACTTGCTGCGGGGACAGCTCCACAAACTCCTGTGAGACCTGCAACATCTCCTCAAAGTGGCACACGATGAAGAGATGGGCCTTGCGCCTCAGGTCAGGGAAGCAGTAGATGTCCGCGAACCTCCAGATGGCGACACAGTTTTTGAGAGACAGCTGGCCTTCTAGGAAGTCAGAGCACGCTCCTACTATGCCAGTGACGCGAAGCTGGTCTGCAGCCACCAGAAGCTCTTTCACGTTCTCTGCTGTCACCAGCACAAAGCGTGTGTAGGCATACTCTATAATGAGCTGCATCATACCCGGGGACACCCCAGGGATAGTGTAGACTGTTTCCTCTGAGTCGCTCCACCGAGTGAAGAGGGCTCTGTGGGACGCAGAGTATAGAGATATCTGATGAGTAAACAGTAAGCAACATTCTGTCCTGTGTAGTAATTAGGGCTGACCCCTATTAGTCGATAATAGTCGACTAATCGGTCGAAAGGAGCCATAGTCGACTGCCAACCTCTTAGAAGCGTGGCTAACGCTAATGGCACGCAAACCAGAGACCAACTGCCTAAAAAAACAGGCACAGAGGCACTGAAGAGGATTTCACCCATCTAAAGAACACACTAGACTAGACAAATATCAAGATGTATCCATCAGTGGACCAATTGCATGCTTTTGCAGAGGACAAGAAGCCTTCAGTCGACTCCTTCAGACATTAAGCACCCCCCACAGCCCAAATGGAATGATACAAATATATATATATATATATTATACCTTTTTTTATATTTTTTTTATAGTCTAATAGTTGACTAATGGCACATTTTGGCCAATAGTCGACTATCCAAATCCTTAGTCGGGGACAGCCCTAGTTTTCACTGTAGAAGTATAGTATATTTTACAGTAGAAGTACAGTATAGTATATGTTTACAGTAGAAGTACAGTGTATATGTTTACAGTGGAAGTACAGTATAGTATCTGTTTACAGTAGAAGTGCAGTATAGTATTGTTTTACAGTAGAAGTATAGTATATGTTTACAGTAGAAGTACAGTATAGTATCAGTTTACAGTATAAGTACAGTAAAGTACAGTATATTATATTTTTACAGTAGACACAGTATAGTATATGTTTACAGTAGAAGTACAGTATGGTATCTGTTTACAGTAAAAGTACAGTATGGTATGTGTTTACTAACCAAGCTAAACTGAACCAAGCTAACCTGAACCAAGCTACCTGAACCAAGCTAAACTTACCTGAAATAGTCGCTGCAGTCACACAGGAGAGCCTTGTGGGCATTAAACTCAGTGATGTTGACTTTAATAACCACATCACAGAGCCTTCCCTCCAGACGCAGCTCATTAAGGATTGTACAGGACATTGTTTCCTTTTCCATGTGGGGATTTTAAATTGTATCTACAGAATATATTCAAGCTTACAGACAAGTAGCCGGAAACAACAAGTGCTATCTTCACTTGGTCTTCTGCGATCTGAGATCTACTGAGAGAATTGTTGAATATAATACTGTACACAAATGTTCTAGAATGTTCTATTATGACACCATACTGTGCACATCACAAATGTTCTAGAATGTTTGATTATGACACCATACTGTGACATCACAAATGTTCTAGAATGTTTGATTATGACATCATACTGTGACATCACAAATGTTCTAGAATGTTCTATTATGACATCATACTGTGACATCACAAATGTTCTAGAATGTTTGATGGCATCATACTGTGACATCACAACGGAACATGTTTGAGTTCCATTTGAATAATTTAAATAATATGTTGACATTAAAAAAGAACAAATAAAATCATAAAAAACTACATAAAACAATGATACAAATTATAATAAAATATTTAAGTAAAATGTATAGAAATAAAGAAAAATAAGACAATGAAATAAAGATAATAATTCATTTAAAAGCTATTTTAAAAAGGTACGTTTTGAGCAGTGCCAACCGAGTCTGCTGTCCTAACAGACTTGGGGTCTGTAGGGTAAACACTTATTCCCTCCGCCCTGAACATTTATGGAGATGTATGGGCCTTTTAAGTCAGTGATAAAAGTGTCTTTCAAGGATAAGTGAGCTCCTGCACTGATTATTATAGTTCAATATTCAATATTTGATCACCAAAACCCCCCAAAAAGCATAAAAAGGCCCCTCCCCGCCCAAAAAGAGCCCCCAAAAATAGCACAGGCCCAGTGCCCTTTTCAGCCTTTGAGCACCTGCCCCTCTAAAGTCCTGTGCACGTCCCTGCTTCATAGTATACCTCTCTCCATGTCTCCATGAATAATTACATATTTGAAGCCATCACAATAGAATGGGTTACATATCTCTCTCGCTCTCTCTCTCTCTCTCTCTCTCTCTCTCTCTCTCTCTCTCTCTCTCTCTCTCTCTCTCTCTCTCTCTCTCTCTCTCTCTCTCTCTCTATCTATCTATCTATCTATCTATCTATCTATCTATCTATCTATCTATCTATCTATCTATCTATCTATCTATCTATCTATCTATCTATCTATCTAACACTCGGATCTAATTTTCTTCTAAGTATAGAGCCCGTATTTTCCTCACTGTCCAACCTACACACACGTAAAGCAGTACTATGTGTGTGTGTGTGTGTGTGTGTGTGTGTGTGTGTGTGTGTCTGTGTCTGTGTGTCTGTGTGTGTGTGTCTGTGTGCGTGCATGTGCATGTGTGTGTGCTATTATAGGAAGCCGCTCAATTTGGACGATGTGTTGTTTCCTTCACCCATGACTCATGTCCGATGTGTCCGACAAGCAGTGTTAATTTTGTCAACTAAAATGATGACGAAATATGTTCGTCAACAAAGGTTTTTTTCATGACGACAACGAGACGTGACGTCACGTTATTGAAGACATTGTCACGCTAATGAGACTAAATAGTTTATTAAATATCGTTGACCACAACTGAGGACACAAAAATGTAATTTACAAAAACCAGGACAAAATGTATCTTCATGTATGTTGATATTGTTGACTAAAACAAGACGAGACAAAATAATTATAACTTTTCTTAATGCCATCGTCCCGACAGAGCAGTGTGACGGGGAGCTCTGTTATTAGCATTAGCTGAAGAGCTATTTGAAAAGCTAGTTTTAGCTTTAACGTTACCTTGGCTAAAGTTGGGACTATTCATAATCAGCTGCAGACAAGTACAGCAAATTGTTAAAGGAGTATTCCAAGGTAAATCACTTTTTCACCCGTGACGTTACATTCTTTCCATTTAGCTCACGCTAACTGGCTAACCTAGCTCACACTAATGTGGCTAACTGATCGACCTCTTGCACATAATTAATGACATGTTGCGGACAGCCATACCGGTGACAATGTTTAGCTTTTAGTGCCAAATGATAAGAGTCTGAGGCGGAGTCTCAAAAGAGAATGTTGAATATTTATTGTGCATTAAAAATCACAACAGCCTCTGCTGCTAAACGGAGCCTTCTGGAAGCAAATGCAACAACGTATAATGTCCGTGTGGAACCAATGTACCAACAACCTTTCCGTGGGTGAAGCATAGTTGTCATTTACTGATACTAATACTAATCTATACAATCACCTGTTGTTGAATAAATACCATTACTTTCTAGTTATTACTAAAAAACAGTATATATAAAACAGTAGCTGTAAAAAAGAAAAGGAAAAAAAGTTTTATAATTTATATAATATATATATATATTTTTTAGTACATTAACTAAAAATAGACAAAAATGTCATCCGTTTTCGTCAACAAAATCTAGACTAAAACAAAAAAGACAAAATTGAGACAAAAACTGACTGAGACTAAAATGCTCAGACATTTAGTTGACTAAAACTGACTAAACTAAAAATAAATGAAGATGACTAAATATGATGAAAACGAAAAAGGAGCACTTGACACATGACTAAGACTAAAACTAAAATGAAAATAGCTGCCAAAATGAACACCTGCCGACAAGTAGTTCAGCCATACTGTATGTAACAGCGTTCTGCCGCCCATGCACTTTGTAACTGGCTGTTATTTCATACTTTCTGACTGCACTGGAGAGAGAGAGAGAGAGAGAGAGAGAGAGAGAGAGGAGAGAGAGAGAGAGAGAGAGAGAGAGAGAGAGAGAGAGAGAGAGAGAGAGAGAGACAGAGAGACAGAG